>NC_056744.1:1309132339-1309234839 GCF_019279795.1 Protopterus annectens
TTGTATATATCTTCCTTGTTGTCCTCTTCAACCATTTAAGCTGCATTAACCATAGCTAAGTGTTGGGCACACCCACACACCTACAGTTAGCTTTAATCGGAGTTTTAAAAAAATAAAAGGGTTTGTTCATTTTATTTCTATATACTTACTGTTGTACATGGGGGGACTGTTGGTGGGGATATGCAGACACCTATGAGCAGTCTCGCTCATTTCTTAGCCCTTTCAGCTGTTCTTCATTGCAGGGGCGTGTATATTCTGAGAGCTCTGCTCTCAGACATGCCCCCTGCAGTCTTACATGCTCCGTGTAAGATTAGAAGCTCAGGCAGTGTGCCTCATTACTATGCATGGTGTGCTGCCATCCTGCTCCTAAATGGCCGCTTCCATGCAGGACTAAGCTAGTCCTGCATGGAAGATTAGTAAATCTGGGGGAATGTAAATTTCATGGGATCAGATACTAAGATCCAGTCTAGTATGGAATTTGAGTTTTTGCTAAAGAATGTTGAAGTTTGTATTGATTGTATCCAAAAGGATTTATGATAATTTAGAGGAGGCAGATATAAGGTCAAGTCAATTAATATTAACATCTCCTAGTATGACTGTTTCATGAGGGATGGAAGCTGTGGTCCAGTATACAATGTCTTCCAATACATTGACGTTATTACCTGGGTGGGGGGGGGGATATATAAGGTACTGATACAGATTTGTTTGCGTTTGTTTAATTTGAGGAAAGTGATAAGATGTTCTGTATTACTGAATTGGGGACATTATAAGGGATTAGGTTGAGACAATCTGGGTATATTGTAGCTACAACATCCATACCTCTCAAGTGTACCTCATTATGAGGAATGTACCTCATTTGGGGTCTTAAAAAGTTCATGTTCTTTGAAGTTTCTCAAAGTTCCACATTGAAAGAGTGTTAGGATTTTTTAGTGAAATCCATGATAAATAGAAATTAATCATATTAATTCATTAAAATATATTCTATATAGTAAAAAAAACCAATTTTTAATCATCCCATGACCTCCTAGTTGAAGTTGTTTTGTAATTAGTTAGTATGTGTTCCACATTTTGCCCATTTGTTCCACATTATGAGGGCTAGTGTTCCTCATTTTGGAGCTTGAAGGTTGAGAGCCCTGACAACATCACCTTTTCCTTTTAGTTTGGTCATTCCTAATTATGTTATAGTTTGGTGGTAATATTTCGATATTGCTGATTTTTGGTTGTAGAAATGTTTCTGTTATGGCTAGTATCCTAGGCTTTTGAACAACCATCCAAGCATGGAGTTATGTGATTTTATTACAGATGCTTCGAGTATTTAGAGTAATGCAAGTTAGTTGACTAGTATTAGATGGGTAAGGTGCTGTTTGATTTTGTTCAGTAGTATTAACTTTGTTTTCTATTGAGATGAGTTTTGTTGGACCTGGATTAGGGTGAATATTGCCACTTTTTAGGATTGATGTGTGTTGGACTAATGTTTTTAGATATTTTATAGTGCTCCAGCACAGAATGTATATTTAAGTTTACTTGATGGTACACAGAGGTTTAAGTCTGAAATATAGGTGCAATGTGTCCTGATAGATGTTGGTTGTTATTATGATATGAACTTTAGATGGGCTAAGTTTATCTGGTAGGTATTTAGTTGCATAGATGATAGTGTAAATCCCATGCCTTTGGTAACAGGTGAAATGTCAAGGCATAGCAGTAGCAGACTCAAGCCTATAGTTAAACAATTCATACTGTTATTTTTACCTAACTTGGGAGTAATAGATATATGATTAGTAGTTTGGGAGAGAAGTTGTGGGTTATGTAAGTAATATATTTTTGATAACAGAATAGACAGAAAGTGTGTAAGAGGTGTGAAAACCATTAGTGGTTATATATGCTCTGGAACTAACAAGGAAGTAGTGATGAAAGGCTGAGCTACAGCTAGGCATGATGAGTAATAGTGTGCTAAATGACAGAATCTTAAGGGCTACATGGTTAAGTTGGATGGGAGGGGTTTAGTATTACTGATTGGGTGTGGCTGGATAGTAAAAATGTAGATGAAGAGGGGTGGGTAGGAGCTGGGAGTAATGTAGGGGAATCGAGTGGGGCACCCACTTGGTGTATATGCTTATGAAAAACTATCTGTTGGGTAGGACTTATTCTGTGAAGGTAAGAATGTTGGTGGTTATGCATTAGTACAACATTCAACATTTATAATTGACCATTTCTGCCAAAAATGCAATGTGCCTTACAGTAGAGTGAAGCAGCTGGATGGAGAGGAGCTCACTTGGATCATGAGGTAGAGAAGTGATTTTGAATTTGAAGCCACAAAGGCAAAAGTAGTTGGAGAATAACTGAGATGAGGTGAGGACCAATCAGGTACTTCAATTAACTGCAGTTACTTCCCCCTGTCGCTTGTCCGGTCAGGATAAAACAGACAGTTGTGGGTTCAGTTCAAGCAGCTTTATTACATGCAAACACATCAGGACTGAGGCTTAGTAACTTAAGTAAACTTATAAACAGACTGACTACAGCGCTCATACATGTTAACAGTCTGGCTTTTTTCTGTCAAAATGATACTGCTGCCTGCACGTGCTCTCTATTTATATGCATGTGCCTTCACTTTGAAATGCTTCTTAAAGTCACAACACACCCTCTGTTCTGTATCCACCCTCTTTGAGAAATAAGTCATGCACAGTAATAATGACAATAATCATTGGCATGCAATTGTACAGAAATAATCCTTTGACATGCAATTACACAGAAATAATTACAAGTGAAACAATCATGTACAGGTTGCTGTGTATTTTACACTAGGTCTGTAAATATGACCTGATCATTGACATACAAATTAGGACTGGGTTTAGCAACAGACACTGTCTTTAATGAATGTTCAACTTCAGGGACATCTAGGACATCATCAAGAACAGGTATAGGTACTGAGACATGTCCTTCAACAGGAACATCGTCTGGGTTGCTTTGAGATCCAGAGTCTGTATCACAGGTATGATGCTGTGATATCCATTCAGACACCGGAAGAAGATGCCTGTGATTTCTTCTGTATTCTATACCCTCAGATTCCACTAAGATCTCGGCTCAGCACAAACACCTCTCACTTGACCAGTTTGATCAAAACCTTTTGCCATTTGCATCCTCACTATCTCTCCTTCTTTCAATGGACAAATAAATCTGCTCATTTTATCATAGTTGGACTACTGGAATGAATGCTTTTTGAATAGTTGGGCTTTGATTGCTTTGGTGTTTTTAGCATTAGGCACCAACAGACTGGAACTGATATGCAAGTTGTTCTTGTTTACCTAAACAGAAGTCTCTGAGCAGGTGATCCAAGTAAATTATTACAAGGTATATTTCTGAGATTAAGCAAATTCAAGAAACCAATGATATTGTCACGCTTTGACCTCTACAGTAATTGCTCCATACTTTGCACTGTACGTTCAGCTCGGCTGTTTGACTGTGGGTACTCAGGACTACTGGTAACTTGTTCAAAGTCCCACTCTTTTACAAATTTATGAAATAGCTGACTGGTAAACTGGTCACTGTTGTTAGAAATAACTTTGTGTGGACTACCATGGACTGAGAAATGATGCTTCAATTTAGTAATGACAGTACTGGATATGAGGTTGGATAGCAGATAACTCTCAAACCAATTTGAATAAGAGTCTACCAACACTAAGTAATGTTGACAATTCCACTCAAATATGTCAGTGGCTACTACTGACTAAGGTAGTTCAGGAATCTGGTTTAGCTGAAGTGGCTCTTTTTGCAAATGCGGTTTAGTACTATTGCATACTGAACAAGAGGAAAGTACTTTATTGATATCTTTTGACAGAGAATGTCCAAATACTAGTCCTCTCACCCTTCTTTTGGTAGCTTCAAAACCTGGGTGGCCAGGATGCAAAATCTGGATGTACTCGTGTTATAAGGAAGTAGGAATGACAACTTATGGACCTTTGAAAATGATACCATCTTCCATCAGCATCTCATCTGTATAAGGAAAAGAAGGTTGCATTTCTGTTGGTACACAAGATTGCTTTGATGGCCATCCAACATTGATGAAGTGGTTGAGCTTTTGCAAAACTGGATCAGTCTTTGTATGATCTCTTAGCTCAAGTCTTGTGGTAGAAAAATTACGCACTTCCATGACATCGAAGTCAAAATTCTCTGCATCAAGCTTTTCTGTGGTATTTCTGGGTGATCTGGACAAGGTGTCAGCCAGATAAAGAAGTCTGCCTTTTGTATAGACCATTTTAAAGTTGTACTTTTGTAATCTGAGCATAATTCTTTGCAGTCTTGCTGGAGCTGTGTGCATAGGTTTCTTTAAAATAGCGATTAGAGGTTGATGATTAGTCTCAATCTGGATAGCTCGGCCATAAACATAATCATGGAACTTCGAACATGCAAACACAATTGCCAAAAGTTCCTTCTCAATTTGAGCGTACTGCATTTCAGTTTGGAAAAGAGTTCTAGATGCATAGGCTACTGGTCTGCCCTCTTGAAGAATAACTGTACCAAGACCAAACTTTGAAGCATCACAGGAAAGAATTGATGGTTTGTGGACATTATACTATCTTAACATAGGTCGACTGGCAATTTTCTGTTTCAGGTCATCAAATGCTCTCTGGTGTTATTCCAACTGTTACCAGGTAACATTTTTGCATGTCAGCTCTCTTAAGAGTGCTGATAATTCACTGAAGTGTGGTATAAACATGCCCAAATAGTTAACCATATCAAGAAAACACTGTAAGGCTTGGACATTGTCTGGACATGGCATCTCAAGAATGGCTGTTTGTTTGGAAGGGTCTGATCCTAAGCCTGAACTGGTAAATAAATGACCTAAATAAGTAACCTCTGGTAGCCTGAATTTACATTTCAGGGGACTGAGCTTTAGATTCACTTCACATGCTCTTTCCAGAACTTTCCTGAGATTTCCGTCATGCTCTGCTTCACCATTGACTCTAACTAGTAAATCATCTACTATTATAGCATATAGATAGCCTAAAAAAATTGCTCCATTGCACACTGAAAGACTTCACTGGCAGAATTTATTCCAAAAGGCATTCTGAGAAATCTGTATCTACCAAATAGTGTGCAGAATGTAGTCAGTAGTGAAGATTTGCTATCAAGCATTACTTGCCAAAATGAACTCTTCGCATCTAAGACAGAAAAAACAGTGGCATTTTGCATGACAGTAGCAACTTCCTCAACTGTACGCATAGACTGATGGGGTCACTTTAATGCTTTAAGTCTCCTGGGTCAATACATATTCCGATTTCATCTGAGCTTTTCTTATGAGTGACTACCATGGAAGACATCCATTCAATTTGTTCTGTAAATGGACAAATCACACCTTGCTGCACCATTTTATCTTAATGGACTTTGACTCTGTCCTGCATAGCTATTGAAACCATTCTCACTGGTCTGACCACTGGACTGACCACTGGGTCTAATTTCATAGAGTACCTAACTGGAAGTTTACCTAGCTTGTCTTCAAAAATATCGGCATACTCTGTGAAAATAGCTTCAGTGAAACTGGAACTAGGACATCTGCTTACATGATGGACTTCTTTGGTAAAAGAAAGGAGTTTCATTTTTCTCTGAGGCCTAATAATGACTGTACAGGTCTTCTGACTACATAAAACTGCAAGCTGTAACTGTTCACAGCTGAATAGCATGAAAGCACTACCGAGCCTTTGGTTTGAATCTTTTCACCTCCATAAGCAACAAGATTTGCACAATTGGCCAAATTAAGTTGTTCACCAGCTCTTACTCTAGCAAATGTGTCTGCTGACATAACATTGTACTCTGAATCAGTGCCCACTTTAAGCTCTGTGGGTTTAACATTAATCAGGACAGTACAAAACACTTCTTTTTTTGCCAACAAATCTACTGCATTAACCTTTTCACCAATAACTGATGCACTACCTACATAGAAAGTAGAGTTGCAGCTTTCTATATGATCAACTTGCTTTTTTGAGTGACCTTTCTTAATAAATGAATAAGGCTTGCTTGATTTACAAAGCTTTTGAAAGTGATTCAATTTTTTACACTTGTGGCATTGTTGACCAAATGCTAAGCACTTTTCTCTTTTGGACTCATAATTGGTACCACAATTATGACAGTTAACAATGAGACTTGACTCGGGTTTTGCTGACTCACCCTTATGCTGCACTGAGCATGTCCATTTTACTGAGCTAGTCCTCGAACTTGCTGGAAAGTTACAGGCCCTCTCTGGAAATCCCACAGGGGCTGCAGCTGCCATGTGCTTAGGCCTGTTTCTGTTAGCCACGGGCTGCATGCTGTCTATGTTTGCTCTAGAGGCTGCTGAAACCATGTTCTTATCACTTGCAAGCATATTTGTGTGCCTTTCTGAAAGCTCATCTATTTGACAAACCTCTATGGCTTTGCTCAACATTAAATCACTGTCTCAAAGCAATATCTTTCTCACTGCATCATTATTAGCACCACACACAAGCCTATCCTTTATCAACTCATCTTTTGAATCACCAAATCTGCATGTTTTAGCTTTGTTTCACAAGTCAGTAATGTAAGCTGCAAACGTTTATCTTAGCTTTTGGTCTCTTGTATAAAATAAGTGCCTCTCCAATGTAACATTCGTCTGGGGACCACACACTTCTCTAAATTTATGTTTCAAGCACTCAGGATCCTCCCTTGATTCAGCTTGTACAAAAACATGATGGCTTCCCCCTTCTCCTGCATATACTGCTGGTGCATACACAAATGAACGCTCTTTTTCAATAGCTTCTGACCCTGCTAGAGTAAGCAGAATAAATGTCATCATATGTGCATCTTTATCAGAAATAGCTGCTTGTATGAAAATATTGTATTCCTGCTCAAATACTCTCCAATTCTCTGAATATTATGATTAAACACAAGTAGACTGGATCTGCGAAATGCATCTGCCATGCCAACACACAGTAACAAGGACCTTTGGAGTTATGCACGAACATAGACACACACACACACACACACACACACACACACACACACACACACACACACACACATATATATATATATATATATATATAATATGTCATAAATTTATGCCAGGATCTTGTAATTATGCTCAACAGCACAATAGACTCTTTGAAATAACTGCACTTTGTGAAATAAGTCTCCATGGCACAAAAACACTTTGAAATCACTGTAGTTTGTGAAACCACTCATCAGTGCAAGAAACATTTTGAAATGACTGCACTTTCTGAATGAACTGTACACAGCATAAGAAACTTTTTGAAATAACTGTACTTTGCGAAACAACTCTATACAATTTAAGAAACACTTCGAAATGACTGTACCTTATGAATGAACTGTACACAGCACAAGAAACTTATTGAAATTACTATCCTGACTGTACTTTGCAAAATAACTGTACTTTGCACACAGTAAACTCTTTGAAATAATTGTACCATAATAGAGCATACACTACAAACATATTGCTCACTTTGAGATACTTCAAACAACTCTAGCTATACTTTGCTTTAGTCAATGTGAAATAGTAACTAATATCAAAAAATATGGTCATTTACTAAAAAAATGCAGTCACTTTGCTTTTCCATGCTCATTTTGCCCTTTTATTGTACTCATTACACTTGTTTGACTTTTCTCATGCTTGTTATACTTTTCTTGTTCTCATTTTTAACATGCTCTTTATGCAAATCAGAAGTAATTCTGAACACTGTCATAAGTATTTTGAATAACTTTATCAAATATCATGGTTTTGAACACTTCGTTTAATCAATAATGCATTTTGTGTTTTTCATTTGATTAATAATGTGTTTTGTGTTTTGCAAATGCTTTGTATTGTTTTCTTTATTAAATAAATAATTTATGCAAGTTTTAATTACCTGAAATTCGTTTCTGAACTTTTTCAATCATTTGAGCAGGTTGGGACAAAACTTCTATCATCATATCATTCAGGTACATCACTTCTAGTACCATGTTGTTCAGACATGCCACTTCTGACACCATGTCACTCGTCCGGTCAGGATAAAACAGATAAACAGTTGTGGGTTCAGTTCAAGCAGCTTTATTACATAAAAACACATCAGGATTGAGGCTTAGACTGACTACTGCACTCATACATGTTAACGCTCTGGCTGTTCACTCAAAATGGAACTGCTGCCTGCACGTGCTCTCAATTTATTCACATGTGCCCTCACTTTGAAATGATTCTTAAAGTCACAACACACCCTCTGTTATACACCCCCCGTTCCACAGATGGTTTACTACCAAATATAATGAGGTAGAATGTTTATGGATACACAAGAAAAGGTCTTTGAACTCAATACCTGATGTATGTAACAGCATTTAATTTTATTCTTAAGGGCTTTTATTGCCTTTCCAGGGAAATTTTACACCAATATGATAAAAATGCTTATGTGTTAATTTAGCTTCAACTTCAGCAGTATAAGGCCTGTGGGGGTGTCCCTCCAGCAGATTTAACACTACAATACAGAACACACTGATGCAGATGTGACGGAAATAATTAAGTTTAATTTGACTCTTGGAAACTGCCTTACATAGATTTTAACTGAAGGTATTGCTTCTTTTGTACTTATGCAAATAAAGGTGCAATTCAGCTGTAGAAGTTCCTTTGGTAGTGTGATTGATTACATATTGAAAGAACAAAAGTTACAAAGTGTGACCACTCAGATGAGCGAAAATGCCGCAACTCGAAGTTTTTTTTTTTAATGCAGTACAGTGAAGATCGGAATATTTGCCCTTTCTTCACTGTAGTGCAATCTCGGAGGTGGAATATATATTTAGTGGGAGTGGGGGGCACAGCCCCCCACAATAACGTTTTCAAGTTGCAGCATTTTCGCTCATCTGAGCGTTCGCACTTTGTAACTTTCGTTCTTTCAATATAGACCCAGTGTGATTATGTTAACTAATTATGCTCTTCAGCTTATCCTCTATTTATCCTTTACTGTGCCATCTTTCATCCTACCATGACTCAATAATGTGTCTTATCATCTCTCCAATTCTGTCCCAACTGCCTATCCATACTTCTTTTTCAGACTCTCTACACATTGCAGCTAACCTCTTTAATATTGCTCCTCACCTTCATTTCAAATACAGGCTGATTAATTGTACTTCAACTCAAAATTACATGCAAGAATCCTCTCCAAAAACAGGTATGCATAATTCTCCAATATATTAAAATCCTTCTAGGAGGAGATACTCACCCTACTCCTGGCCCACCTATCACAATGAACACAAATAATTTTCTTCCACACTCTTCTCTACCCCAACAACAGCTATGGTGAACTAAGTTTTGCTGCAATAAATGTTAGAAGCATAAGAAATAAAACTGCTGAACAACATGCCTGGATTATCCAACATAAGCCTGACATTCTCAATGTAACCGAAATTTGGCTTAAACCTAGCATTAATGACTCCAAAGTTAATGCCACCTGGCTATATTATCATCCATAATGACCATATAAAGAGGAAAGGTGGTAGAATTGCTTTAATATTCCCCAGAACCTACCACATTGCCCCTTACAGCAAACAAACACTAAAATTGAGTTTAGCAGAACTTCTTATTGCTTTCCTCAGAATAAACAACTATAAACAAATATGTATCACTGTCCTTTACATCCTTCCTGGTGACAATACAGCTATACTGGAAGCTATCCTACATTGGATATCCATAACATTTTCACAAGAAATAATACTACTAGGTGATGCAAATGTCAGTTGGTTGGACATAAACTCTAACACCCCTACATCTAGCATGAACTTATATGGTTTCACACAACTAATTAATAGACCCCACATTATAGCAAGACATCAAATTCCCTACAAGACTGGATCATAGTATGAGACTCGAGTAAATACACCACCACAGATACAACATCAGACTCTCTCAGTGATCATCTCCCAATCTGTATAACCAGACATTTCACACATCGAGTCAAATAGCATATTTACAAAACAACGTGCAACCTTTCCAAATTTAACCCAGAAATGTTCATTACTACACTATCATCTATTAATTGGAACTTCCTAAAATTCCTTCCCTTAGACAATGCTTGTAAATGAATTCAGTACAACTTTTCTAAATATTCTAAATAGCCTTGCATCTCCTAGAAGGAAGGGAGAAAAACAAATAATGCAATTTGGCTATCCAAAAATAGTAGAATGCTAATGCAGGATACAGAAAAAGCAAGGAAAGAATGACAAAAAATATAAAAAAAAACTTAATATCTTGAAAACTTTAGAATGTTTTGTAAGTGTACTAAAAAGCAAATAAAGACAAAAACTATACTATAATAACTTTCAGAATAATACTAAACACAACCCTAACAAATGTTGGACATCCATTAAAAAAATCTTACATCCGCTCTGTTACTTGTAGCATGTCAGTATTAGAGTTGGAGCAGGAAGGCAGAGGAATCTGCAGTGCAAGAAAAACGGACAGCTCTTTTATCATTATGAGGTATGAGATACTTTTTTGTGCTTTGTTTTTTGCAGCTAAAGATATCAGGGCATTTATTCACCAGGAGAGTTTTTTGTGAAATAACTTTTGAAATGGTTACACTTGCTGAAAAAAATTCTGTATACTTTTGATACAAAAAAAAGGACATTTTCCCTTGGAGTATTTACATTGCTACACCTTTTGCTCTTCAGATGTTTGGGAAGAAAAATATTACCTTTTTAGTTAAATACTGCCAATCTGTGGTTACAGTGAATAAGACCCTGGATGATGCACAGTTATGGACTGGGTAGTATGAAACTTAAATTACTTTACATATGAACCAAGGGAAATTCAGCATTTATCCAATTTTGTGAACATTGTAGGACACAATGGTTTATTGCTTTTTGTGATTCTTGTGAACATTTAATTGGAGCTTGCCCACATAGGGTTTGTGGGTAATGTAGTGAAAAAGGACAAGTTGCAAAGTAGTGTGTATTGCGGTTTACAAAATGCATTATTGAGGGACATGGTTCAATGGACTGTTCTACTGATTTAGCATATGTTGATGTGTATGTTTTAGAGGTAAATAATTTACATGCTTCATCTGTTTTTGAGGATGTATATGTTAAGAAACAGAATTTTTCACAAACGAATGACATTATCAAAGATGACAATGATAAAGTGATGCACCAGCCTCTTCTTACAGAAAATAAATTTGAAGTGCTTTTTTCAGATGAAGATGAGCTAGAGAATGTGGAAGCATTCTTACCAACAAACAATGCTGGTATAATAATTGGGGAATAAGTCAGTCAAAGAAAGAGGAAAAGAAAAGAGAAAACCATTCCTTCATTAATAATACTAAGATATAAAAAAGTGTAAATTTATGGTACTGTCCTTAAATGTAAATAGTATTCAAGAGGATTTGCAGAAACTACTTGTCTCAGGTTGGTGTAAAAGACAATAGGCTCATTTGGTTGTTAGATGTCAGGCATCCGATTGCTATACAGAAGTTGCAGTATGAACACTTAAGGCAGGGTTCAGTTTTTGAGAAACAGGATACAACACTTGCTCTGGCTTTATGCTGCTTACTAAAGGAAGTGAAGCAATTATGTCAAATGTGTCATTTATATCAGATGAAAGAGTTATTGCTATGGGAATTCTAATTCAGGCATTATGTTTTTCAGTTAATTTTGCTATACACTCCTGAAAAGTTTCAAGATAAATGGTTTTAAGCTTTAAAAAACCTACACTCTGTTTTGCATAAAGAATGCATTCTATAGTGGAGAGTTTTAATTGTGATCTTAGAGGTAAAAAAGGAAAATTTCTTCAGATATTAAAATAATGTCTGAAGTTCTTTACTGTGGGGATTTCATTTTGGAAAATGATACGGAAGTGACATATCATAAGCATTTATTAACCTCTGAAATTGGTAATTTTATACATTCAAAAGAAATGCATGGATATAAGTGGGTACTTATTGCAGGTTTTAAAGATAATTATGGGCCTCTTTGGGTGACTATGCTAAGTTGTATCACTACTGGTAAGATAGTATAAAAAGTTGACAGGTATTTATTTACTGGCCTGGATTTTACTAAAGGAAATGGAATAATATTGGATGTGTCAGTTATACTGGTTGAAGGAGCTATTTCTGTGGCCATTTCTATGTGGCACATTTTATTCAGGCTAAACTATTCCTAAACTACCTCTCTTATATACCCAGATATGTTAGTGACTTTCTGTGTTGTCTTATTTTACTCTTCTTATGAGAAAATCTACATAATTATACCTGACCTAAAGCATTATTACTTAACTGCACCCAGTGCTGATTATGTTGCTGCAAAATATGCTTATTTCATAATTATCTGCTTTATTCATCCTCATTTTGTATGTAATACTGCTAATATTTTCAGAACATTCTGTATGTTATACAAGTACTACTGTAAATAGTTCTCAATGAGCTTTATATGTAATTCTGCTAAATGTTATCTTAGTATTCTGTATGTTGTATATGTACTACTGTTATTATTATTTCATGGTGAGCTTTTCTCCCTGGCTCTCTCAAGGAAAGGGTCTTGTTTGCTCAGTCACACTTTCCTGGTAAACAAATGGGACAAATAAATAAGTAAATAAATTATCAGACTGTTATATATAAGCTGTGGGGTGAGTGCATGTCCTGATGTGCATTTTACAATTGTGGGAAAACTGTTTGTTGCCTAAAGAAAAAAAGTAAAAATAGATTAAGGATTTAATGTGTTATAATGAAAACATTATTTTATAATCATACAAGATTTTGAAGCAATGATGGAGTTTCTAAAGAAAGAATGTTTCCAACTGGAAAGATTGCTATATGACTTAAATAGAAAAAAATAAAGGCTTAGCTAAATAAACTTACAGTATTAGTGAGAGGAAAGAAGTTTCTCTTCAAGGAAAACATGTTTTTGTTTCTGAAACTGTTATATCATGTACACAAAATTTAAAAGGTATTTTGATAACTACTAATGATACAATCTTACAAGCTCTTAGATGTTTTATAATGCATTCCTTTGGGGCATTTATTATTCTGAAAAAGTGTCAGTTACACATATAGTTTTTTTAAAGAACAAAGCGTAAACTTGAATAAAGATATTAGTACTACTGAGCTGGACTACATTTTGAATTTGGTGAATGGAAATACTGCACCAGGCCCTGACAGATTTGAATACTTGGTTTATAAAAATATGAGAAATAAAGATAAAAAAATGGGAGTTCATAATCCTAAATTTTGTGATGGTATTACTAAATCTGTTTGAAATAAGGAAGATGTGACTCTGTTACAAAATTAGAGACCTCTTGCTATTACAAATTGTGATTATAGAATATTAATGAAAATTTTACAAGAAAGGAGAGAAAAATATTGCATATTGTATTTGATACTAGGATTGTTGCTATAAAGCAGAGAAAAGTGTAGAATTATTGATCTTAATTAAAAAACCTGTAGACAATACATGTAGAAAATAAGATAACTAATTGTTATTAATGTCTGATGTCGAAAATTCATTTAGTAGAATAGCTCATAGTCAATAGGTACTCAAATATTTGGTTACTTAGAACAATTTATACACATACCTCAGTTAGAGTAAGAGTAATTGGGAGGTTAGGACCTTCTATTTTTGTTAAACAAGAAGTTACACAGGATTGCCCCTTTTGTAGAATTCTTTTTTCTATAGATATAAATGCTGTGATTCAAATTAGTCAATTTTATTTCTCACATAAAGAACGGGTCATTCCTTTCATGTTTTCTTATCCTATGCTGATAATTTCATTTTAGAATCAGACAATGAGAGACTAAGATTTCTGTTAGGCTTAGCTCAATCTTCTTTAGGTGCTATAGATACAAAATTTAATGAGTCAAAATGTAAAGGTACAGATAGTGCGAAAATGTTGGTGACATTGTTTTTTCAGATTCTTGCATTGATAAATTAGGGTTAAAATTTGGGACTTCAGATAATTTTTTTATTCAATGGCAGTCTTAATTGCAGAATATTAGAGACACTGTAGGAGTATGGAAAACATGTAAACTATATATATCTTATGCACTTAATTATATTACAGAAATTGGCATTTATGGGTTTTATCTATCAAGTATTAGAAGTAGAATTGTTAGCCACTGTTTTTGGATAAATCCCATTTTTTTGTATTATTTGCATTTATCCAGGGTTTTAGAATGTATCTGTTATTCTTCACACTCCTTATTTTAATTATTATTGCACAAATATATAGAATTTTGGGACTGGTGCAAGACAAAAAAGAAAAAGTATTTTTTTGTTATGACAATGATGTCTAGGCAAAGAAAAACACATTTTTGACAATGAAAATAAATAAAGCATGGCATAATGGATTTACTATCAAGTTTCTTTTGGAATGGTCCATGAACAAATATGTCTATAAAAGAAAATAACACTTTAGTTTGGAGACATAGGAGATTTAAATGTGTTAGAGAAAGGTGAGATTGTTTATGTTCACTGTCTTTGTGAAAAATTACCTGGTAAGGCTGAAATTAAATATAAAGGTGAAAGTGAAAGATTGTGCAAGTTGTATGGTATTGAAGAAAGAATGTTGCATTTTTTTTAATTTAAAGATTCAGTCATTAAAGATGGGTTTGTCATATTAACTGGATTTGCCCATGTTATCATAAGTTATTATGTAACATATTATTTTTGAGAATTATGTACAAGGGTGATGGTTATATATACATTTTGTTGACAGAATATTTTTTGACTATTTTATGGTATATTTTGAAAAGCAGACTTGATGACTTTCTTTGGAATGCAAAACAGGATAAGAGAAATATTCTTAAGAGAATTAACTTTTGGTTATGAGTTAAAGGGTTGGGTGATTAAATATCCTTAGGAACCTGCAAAGTAATTTTGTTGAAAGTGGTATTTCTCCTTTTATTGTTTACTTATATTGCACTTGACTGACAATTATTTTTTATCTAGAAAATTTTTAATGTTTTTGTATGCTGTGTTTTGTAATAAAGAACCCCTACTCTTTGAAGTTTCTAGATGGCACTACAGAGCCACTACTTCAGTGCCAGGATCTCCAAGATGGAGGAGAGTGTGGTGACAGTCAAGAGACAGAGAGAAGCAGGAGAAAAACGTCAGTGATAAAAGGAGATGAAATTGTTGTAATGGAAGTCAGAGGTTTGGAGACACCATTACCGATTGATTTGCTGCATCAGGATGAGCCATGAATGCACATAAAGTACAATGGAGAATATTGTAGACTTAGTATTGCATGAAGGGACAATGGAGGGAATAGCAACAGAGTCAAAGATGGAGTTGCAGCTGTTAAAAAGAAAAACTTGGGGGTATTCCTGGCCAGTGAAGCAACCAGTGTTATGACTTTACCTCTCCAACAGGGTTTAAAAAAAAGACATATGCAGAAACAGTAAGACAATGATGAAAAGGAGGAATTATGGAGGAAAAGAGAAGACAGACTCCTGCACAGTTTCAACAGCCACAGAAAAGATATCTGGTGATAAGAATAAAAAGTAAACTTGAAGAAATTATTAACAATTATGACATTGTGGAGAGCATTATATTACCTTTAGGTTGTGAAATAAAAACATAAGACCATCGATCCATATGAGAGCAGAAGTGACATTTGAAAGATTAAATATCTTGGAGAAATTTTTGGCTGAAGCTGAGAAAAATCATCACTGTGGAAAGACTATTTCAGAGTGTGGGATAGCAATTTAGAATTTCAGAATAGATGAAAATCAGTTTTTCCTTTCTATGTGAAGTAAAGTATATTACATAAAAAATATGTGATGAAATAAATGTTTGGACTGGGGGTCGGGAAGTATGGATAGTAATGGATTTTCAAGTGCAATTATTGTGAATAGAAAGAGAGGATTTGTAAGACATTAGACAACCTAACATATATCTGTGATGATGAAAATTATTTAGTACAAGACTCTAATTAAAGAAGATGTGGACACTGTATGCAGAGGTGACTCACTGCCAGAAATTGTATGCCAGTGTACAGAAAATTACTTTGGGCATTTCTGATTTTAATATCCCAGGCTGGAAAAAGAAAGATTAGACAAAGAGGAAAGTTCAGAAAAAGATAATCAGAAGAATTAATATTGAAGAAATGTTTGAAAGGGAAACTGTGAAAGGAGAGAAAATGAAGAAAATATAGAGGCTGAAGAAATAATTAGAGTAGAATTAACAGTTTAGTAGAATACTTTTAAGATAGAAGAAAACAGATTTGGATTTTTAGACAGAAAGAAGATGCCAGGGAATCTTCTTGGGCTAGGTTTATATAGGCTCCAGGGCCGTTAGCCTAGTGCACACCTATGAACCTATGAATAAGAAGGAGATTTGGAAACAGGAAGAAAAAGAAAAAACTGATGAAAAATTAATAGGAGGCAGCTTAGGAAAAAGGAAAATAAAATAAAATGAAAAGAGCACAAAAAAAGAAAAAAGACAATATAGGAATTTTAGCAATAAATGTTAATACTATTAAAATTATATGTATGAGAATGTTCCCTAAAGAAATGCCGAAGGTAGCTCTATGGTAAACAAAAGAACTGAGGAGAAAATCCAACAGCGAACCACCATAGAACATAAACTGCCAATAAATAAAACACTTTATTAATGATTCCGTTAAAAACAATAAAAGGAAGTTTTATGTAAAAGTGTTTTATTTATTTGCAGTTTACATTCCATGGTGGTTCGCTCTTGGATTTTCTCCACACACTATTAAAATTATATCAGACATTTGTTGGCATTTGAAAGTGCAAAAAAGTAAGGATGGATTTTTTTTTTTTTTTGTTTGTTTACGGGATAACAGATGCAATACAAAAGAGAAAAGAAAAATAATTGTGAAAATATGGGGAGAACGATAATCTGGTCAGTAGGAAATGAGACAATTTTAGGATTTTTTTTATAAATAAAAAATGAAGTAAGAATATTAGATGTAATAATCGTAATAGCAGGATGGTAAGTGATTTCTGATATGAAAATGAGACAAATACATAAGGCTTAACAGCATACATACATATGTGTATATATATATATATATATATATATATATATATATATATATATACATATACATATATATATATATATATATATATATATATATATATATATATATCTCTATGGGAGCACTTTACATGCTCGAATTACTGAAAGCTCGACGTGCATATGGTCGAGATCATATGCTCAAGCTTTCAGTAACTCGAATGTGTAAAGTGTTAAAAAAATAACACTTTACTTACCTTAAAACATTACTTACACACAGAGGCAAGGACCCCTGTACGCTCTGTGTGTAAGTAATGTTTTGATTTTTTTTTCAGATGCTGACAGGAAATGGGAAATCTCCCATTTTGCACTTCCGCATACAGAGCAAAATGGGAGATTTCCCTTTTCCCCACTGTAGCGCGATCTCGGAGTTGGTTTATTTAAGTGGGGGTAGTGGTCTTTTTTGATTTTTTTATGTTTCATTTTAGGAGTTCGAGTTTCCGAAAATCAAACTTATGGTCTCGACCATATGAAGTTTGTTTTTATGGGAATTCGAGCTTCTAAAGTGAATATATATATATATATATATATATATATATATATATATATATATATATATATATATATGGTTTGCTATCAAAATTCCAAAACTCACTCAGTCAAGTAATAAATTACTAACAAAAAAAAAAAAAAACAGTGAAAATAAGAACATCATCTATGCAAAATAACAAAAGCAGTATATGTTGACACGTCAATATTCAACATTATCCAACTTACCTTGCATTCCAGTGATTTCCAACTAACATTTTGCAAGCCCCCCTGCATCCCCACACCCCCCTGCTAATTACAAATACCAACTCTGAGATCCCACTACACTGAGAAAAAGAGTACATTTCCCAATCCCCACTGTAGTGCGATCTACACACACACACGGTCGGGACCTTATGATCGAAGTTTTAAAACTTTGAACGTTTTGAATGGAGATTGCAATAAAGCACAGAACAGGAAATTTACCATTTTCTGCAATATAGTGTGATCTCGAAGTTGGTATATTTAATTAGCTTTAATTATATTTAATTAACAGGGGGTGTGGGGAGGTGCAGCCACCCATGTGGGGGGTGCAAGGGGGCTTGCCCACTGCAAAAACGTTAAAAATATAATTTTTTTCTTTTTTTTAATTGTTCAAAGTTCAGAAACTTTGATCATATGGTCTCAGCCATATGAATTTCAAAGTTTCTGAACTTTGATAATCTGACATAGATCCATATATTATATAAATATATATATTTACTAACATGATATCCATATATTATATACATATATGCATATATATATTTACTAACATGATGGACAGAAAATAAGTTATATGTAGAAATTAAAAAAAGTTTGTACTTGTGAATATGTCAGTAGTGATGATTTTGGACTTTAACTGCAATCTGATGAAGGAAAAATAAAAAAAATAACGCAGGATATTAAACTGTCTTAATTATCATACCAGTTGCCTCTAAAAATGAGATGAGTATGTGAAACCTGGTGTTGGCAGTCAATGTGAAGACATCTGTTTGTTGTCAGCTGCTAGTTACATACTGTTGTAAAGCAGACATATATAAATCACTATCTCCCGCTGTTATTTCTCCCTAGTAAGAGAAACAGAACACACGTCGGCATTATGACAGTTCAGAAGACTAGTATCTCTCTGTCACTTTCACATCTTGGAATTCTTTAAGTCACCTCAAAACTTGTAGTATCACAAAAAACATACGAGTATTCATGTATCTCCAGAGAGGCATCAAGTGACAATCTGTTTTTGCATTTTTTATCCGACCACCTGCCTTCAATCACTTCCTCATCCATGTATTCCAAGAATGTCAACTATGTTATCACACACTTGGAACGCTCTTGCAATTAAGTTTTCTCCTCTCAGTTATACATACTTAAAACCACATTTTACTTAAAAATTCTCTATTAAAACAAGACTGATATTGACTTCTGACTTAGTCATTTGAAAATCAGAAAGCTGCTACATAGGTCTCATATAGACCTCATTTTTTAATGAAATGTACTGCAGATATGGGATAAAGTTTCAAAATTTGCCAAAAGAAGCAGGTACTGCTATATTAATTTACAGCATGTTTTACTTCAGCTGATCTTAGCTCAGTCATGTGAAGGTCTGAATGATGCTTGAAATGTATAGGTTTCAGATTTCACAGGTCAAACACAGTTCATTTGTACTTTTGCTTTTTTCTTATAGGTTCATAGGTTCATACTAGGCTATCTGCCCAAGGGCATTTATAAGCCTAGCCCATAGTTATGTGGCTTTCGCCACCCCTTTAGTTTGAATAAAAACTATGCCTATCATTTTTCTGTGCCTCTGTCAAGCAGTGACACTGAAGTAATCCCTGGGGTATATCTGCGATCTCCCATCCATTGATCAAGATTCCTCTTGAACAAGGCCAGTGAGGTGCTCTGCCTCACATGTACCGGGATTTTGTTCCACAGCATAGGGAGTCTCTGGGTGATGAATCAAGCAAGACAAGCAGGCATGTTACTTTATATCTGTGAATGTGCGATACCTCACTTTATTCATTTTAAATGAAATCTTAAATAGTTACTTCAGCATACATATTCCATTAACTTTACATTTTCCTGCAGTGCACAAATACTTAAAAATATAACCACCTGAATAGTTGATCTGAGTGCCGATGGATCTGAGTACTGATGTTTCTGTTAAGTGTACTAACTTATATTACTGTATATTTTTTTAAAGAATCTTATGCAGACAAAAATTTAAAACAGCTGCTTACTGATTATGTGTGTGGAGTATTTCTCATCAAAAAAAATTATTTTATCAAGTCCAGTTTTATGAAAACGTCTTTTGCCTGTATGTGGCCATGTTTCCCTTTTTCATGAAAATCCTTTACCTAGATAAAGACTTGACATATAGTTCCTTATTTACAACACTTAAACATAATAGTTTAGCTAGATTTACTTGGTGTACTCAAATGAGTATTTTTGGAGTATCACTCAGAAACCTTGTGAAACAAAAATCACATAATGCTTAGAGTCTAAGCTGGTGTCTACTGTGTAAAGCCATACAAAACATTCTTACATGGTAGGACACTACCCCTTAAACAGTCTTTTTAGAGTTGTAAGTAGCAATAGTGAAAAACAATCAACCAGTCCCCTTCCAAAGTATGTAGGGTCAGCATTTTGAAGGTGGAGTGCATTTTTTTAAAAGATAGGTGGGAGGTGGAGGTAGCAGCATGAGGTTTGAGTAGAAAATGGAAATTTCTGACTGCAGCCCTGCTTCAACAATATTTTACCTTCCTCCTGCTCCTAACCTAAGCTCCAAAATATTAGAAATAAAATGAGACCAATATTTTATACTGGTAGACAAGAGTTACACAGGATTTTTATTAACATCACAAGACAACTGTGCTTTTCTACATTAGCTGTTACGAATGGAAACAGGAGTTCACTTAGGCATCAAGATGGTAAAGCACTCATTTGCAAGCAGGAAATAATATAATGATCTAATCATACTAGCTTTTATGTGAGTTACATATATGTGTGTGTATATATATATATATATATATATATATATATATATATATATATATATATATATATATATATATATATATTTGTATAGTGATATGATGTTTCTAGTGGTCTAACACTTATTGAATACTTAGGTGATATTAGTTCATTTCCATAAAGCTGTGTCATAATCCAGAATATCATTTTACACAGACTTTGTGATGTGCTGTCTGCATTGCCAGGTTGATGCAACTTTTGATAATTGTCATGTGTCAGTTCTTCTCACTTTATCTTGTCAAATGTCTATGTTGCTAGACAGATTGAATTCAGTGTGTGGTGTACCTTTTTGGGTTTGTTCTCTCTTATCTAAAAGTGCATTACTTTAACAGCCCTTGGTAAATAAACTGTTCCTGCACCATACATTCAG
Source organism: Protopterus annectens (assembly GCF_019279795.1). Lineage (NCBI taxonomy): Eukaryota > Metazoa > Chordata > Ceratodontiformes > Protopteridae > Protopterus > Protopterus annectens. The sequence continues at coordinate 1,309,153,272 of NC_056744.1, forward strand.
TTACACATTCAATGATGTCTAGCACCAGCCTGTCTCTTAACTGCAGTATTTTCCTTTAGTTTAGGGACTAAAACAATGACCAACTTAGTATGTGGCCCTTAGAATGCATCACAACCACTTTCCAGAACACAGCAGGCATATGTTTTACTAGCTGAAGTAATTACAGAGCAAGGTTCTTCATGTTAAATTTGCTTACACTGTACAATGATAAAATTCTCCATGAAAACTTGTGAGCGTTTGGTCTTGTGCCACAGTTCCTGAATCATCAGGGTCGGATGTAGTGACCATAGACTCTGAAAGAAAAGAGAAAAACTCTATCAAACTGTCATAATATTTTGAGGCAATAAAGTTAAAACTTATTATAAAAAGAGATGGAGGAAGGACCACAGTGAGTCAGAGCAAGAGAATATAGGAGCTCTGTTTTCATCAATATAGAACTATTAGAAATCACTACAAACAGGTTGTTAAGCAACATAAATGTAACTACATCTCATCCCTGCAGGATAGACTTGTATCTACATTCTGGAAAGGGATTGATCGCCTTTTATAAGGAGTTAAACACAACATCCCTTAATCAGATTGACATGTTGCAGAGATGAGCCCTTTGCAAGATACTTCGAGTCAGCCACTTATCCCCTCATCTCAGCATAATTCTGGGCAGATAACTGAATCCTGTTTCAGAATTAGTAAAATAAGCACAGAATTATAGCTTAGTCATCTGCTGTCATGTGCAATTCCCCAAGTTGGTGCTCCCCCTCAAATCAAATTTGAGGAACAAAAATAAAAACAAACAAAAAAAAAAAGAGAAGACCTCTTTAAAGTTCAAGACTTCTTTTTGACAGTGTAGTTGCTACAAATGTAACAACCAGCTTGCTCCAATTAAATCACCACACGCTCAGTACCTCAGCTGTCCAGCTATTACTGCAAATGCAGTATCTGCATTATTTGTTATTATATGCCAGCACTGCATTCCCTCACCATCAATACTTGCTGACTGTGTCCCCTAACAGCTTGGTTCTAGAACAGCAACCCCTTCATCCTGACCAAGATATGTCACTGAATCAGCATATGCCAACTTAGAAATGATTGCCTCAGGTAGCGCGGACCTCACAAGTCCTACATTTATCAAATCGCCGGCATTATCTATAGCTACTCCACTCAGGGTACTCCAGCAATATGAATATTAGGGAAAGTTGTGTCCCTTTACTATTAAAAGAACACTTCCCAATCCTTCTGAATAAAAATATGTCATCAGCCTAAGCAAATAACTTTAAACCCATTGTTATTCTAGGCACTTTGGCTAAGATTTTTGAATCTGTGGCATATCTGTCTTTCTCAATATGCTGAATCAAATGCCATAGTTTACATTCCACAATACAGATTCATAGAGATCAGAGTGTATCTGTGAAGGATTGAGCAAGAAATAGTAAAGCTACACAAGACACTTCTGAGAGCTGTGAAGGTTTCCAGTATTGTTTCTCCCATCTAGCATTTATGAAGACTTGCCTTGCTAGGAGTAAATGCTAACACCTTACAGCAGTTCAGCAGATATCTAAATATCATAAATACCCAGTCAAATGCTTACCAGCCTACTTTACAGAGTTCCTAGCCAATAAAGGTATGCAACAGGATCAGTGCTAGGCCCATTACTCTTTAGACTATATGTCAATGCCATATATTTGCAATATCCCAAAATCACTGAAGTTTATAAAAAGAATGGATGTGTACAACAACATACGTTGGATTAGAGAGGGATTCTCCATCTGTGAATACTGGTTTGTTAAAACCTATTTTCATCACCTATCTATTTATGTCTATGATGGAGCCTAAACAGAAGCAATGACAGCTTTAAATATTTGGGGAGCATTCCCGATACCTACCTGTCTCTTGACATTCACATCAATTGTATGAAAAGAAAGCTGTTGGACTATCTTTATTGTGTCAAGTACTTCCTCATAACCAACTCTAGAAACAATATCCTCACTTCCAATCCCCTCCAAAACTCATTCTTATAACCTCTACAAAGTTCCAAACTGTGTGACTTTTACAAACAAACCAAGCATCCTTATACTTCACTTCTATCTGTCTCCACACATCAATAGTATTTTCACAACACCCTTTCCCCTCACTGGTGGTCCCTGGCCAAGACTCTTTGCCAGGAACTCAACTTGTAAAATAGACTTGATATTATCTAATTGATGTGGGGATGGACAATTGTCAATCCATGCAGGCAATGGATGGAGCAATATGTAGCAGACATTACATGCAGTAACATTATCTCAGAACTTAAGATTAAACTATTTTCACATCATACCTCTGTTAATAACTGTATGCGCTACAAGAGCTTTTCTGTCCTCTCACTAATACATTTTCTATTAGGTTTTCTTCTCATCCACAAATTCAGGCTGTTTATTCACGCTTTCTCTCCATAAGTTCATAGGTACTTACTAGGCTGTTGATCTGTAAGGATCTTAAAATGCATGGCCCTAAATTCCTGTGGTTGTTTTTGGTCATTATGTTTTTTTGTATAAGTAAACACAAGGTCAACAGAGCAAGGAGATGTTGGGGCATTCATATTGCCCCTATCCATAAGGGACATGAGTGCTAAACCAGAGGTGAATTTGTGGTTTCCATTCCATTCATCCAAATTACATTTGAGTATGGTAAGATAAGTATTTTGCTTTATATGGAGTGGAAAATGGTTCCATAGAAGTGGTATTCTCTGTGATGCATACCTATCCTTCCAACATGCCATATTTATGTTGCAAAAGAGACTGGGATCCCTAGAGCTTGTGCTCTTGGTACCACTGACTTGTGAATGTGTAAGAGCTCAGAAAGGACAGGGCCTGTTAAGCTCTGTATGTAATGCAGAAGTAATCTCTTAGCAGCCTGTATGGTACTGAGAAGAGGAACAGTGCTTTGAGATGGTCTGCATAGCTTTTCCAATTTAGGCCCTTGCTTTTTTTTAGTGAGAAAGCAAAGCATTGCAGTGTTTCCAGTTGTGACAAGTATTTGTACAGCTGCATACTGAAAGCGGCATTACACTCAATGACAGGCCTAATGAGAGCAGACTACAGTGGAATGATTATATCCTTTTACATGGATGCCGCACCATTAGATATAAACTGTGTGATGACAAATTACATCTTACACTTCTGGAAATATGGTGATCCTGTAGCCAGCTATCTAGTAACCTATGTGGGCAGTTCATTGTTTACATAGGTTTCTAGATCCTTGACTACAGGTTCAACTTTCAGGGGGATAGGATAGGGGTGTTTTTTCAATTTGATAGTTACAAAGGAAGTCATCCTTGCTGAATGCTACTATTGTACATTTATTGGCTTTTAGTTACAGCCCATAGTTTTGACACCAGCTATTTGTTTGGGAAAGGTCTACTTGGAGGATCTTGCTATGCTATGGGGAGTTAATGATGGCACCAAGTTTACGGTCATCTGCAAACTTGGTTAGCCATAAACCCTTAACATTTGCTTTGACCTCTGAGAAGTGGCCCAAGGAATGAACCCTAGGGTACATCTCTAGTGACACGTATTTTAGAGGCTGTAGAGCTGCACACCCTAATTTTATGGGCTTTACTTGTAAGACAGTTTGTTATCCAATAAGTTACTTACAGAATTATATTTAGCTGGATGAGTTTATCTGTAATACCCAAGTGTGGGATGATGTTGAATGCCACTGCAAGATCTAGATATGCTGTGTGCACTGACTTGCCCTCATCAATTGTTTCAATAACCTCCTCAAAGAAGTTGACCAGATTAAGTAGACAGGATCTGTTCTTGACAAATCTGAACTGACTTGGTTTGATAGGTAGCCTATAAACTATGTCCTTATTTATTAACTCCAGAATAATCTATTCCATAGCTTTACAAATGAAGCTTATGGGTCTATAATTACCTGGGTATGTTGACACCTCACCTTTATACAAGAGGATGACTGTTGTCCTCCATTCATCCAGACAAAACCTGTTTGAAGGCTGATATTGAAAAGCCTCAGTTGGGGGTCTGACAACTCCTGTTTCAGGCTGGCCAGTAGCAGCCTGGTATGTTTTCTGTCCCCATAGAAGTACATTTCCTACCTTTGTAGAGTGCCTTGAGGACTTGTTCTTGGCAGATTTGAGGGGTGTGTACATATATGTGGAATATAGAAAGGGAGAAGAGGGTACCATTTGAGCTAAAGTTGTCCACCATCAGAATGGCCTTGTCAACGGGGTCTGAGTTTGTGATGCCATTTGCTTTTAGCTCTGTGCAAAGCTGGTAATAGTTAAAGAAGGCTTTGTCATTATCCTTTGCATAGGTGGCTATTTTTACCTTATATCTGGCTTTGTTGATTTGATCAGTGTTCAGAGTTCCCTGTTAAGTTTTACAAGAGTGGTTCTGACATCATGAGAGTTAAACACTTATTTTTGCATGTAATGAGTTTTTTTTCTTTTATTATAGAGCCTGTTTATATTTGGAGTCCACCATAAGGGATTATTTTTAAAATTGGCTTTGTATTTACTTCAAAGGGAAAGAGCTGCATTCATACAGCTATTTACATGTGCACAGCACATAAGCAGTGGGATCATCAAGTTGGAATGGGGTTTTGAATTTAGCCAGGTCATCATTCAGTTTTAGTAGGTTAAGTCTTAGCATAATATCTGAATACTGTGGTATTGTAATCTTATGGTGAAGGTGACTGATTTGTGGTGCAGTTTAACCAGGAAGGAAGTTACAATTGGTGGGAAGCAAAATTGTCCTGAATTTTATCACCCTCGGTTAGGGTGTGGATTACCTGGTCCAAGGAGTTTGCATTTAAGAAGTCCAGAAATTTCTAGGCATACATGTTTGAGGATATACAAGTCTCCCAACTGATGGAGTGGTAGTTGAAGAATGGTGTTTGCCTTAACATAGGGGGTCCTGTACTTAGCTATCATATGATAAGGGGTTTTATTGATAGTAAGTTGGACTTGTAGGAGTTCCAGGTCATTATCATGTCTAATAAGTGTGGACATGAAATGTCTTTTAAGAATATGCATACACCACTGCCTTTTGTGCCTTCATCTGCTGCAGTGGACCTGAACTGTGTAGCAGACATTTAAGCCCTGCACTGTTGGACTGCTCTCATTGGTCTTCATTGGTCTTGAAACCAGGCCTCTGTGATGATGCATATATCTATGAGTTCCAGGGTTAGGAATGTATATAGGGAGTGAGTGGAGTTTTGTGTTAAAGCTCCTAGCATTGAGCAACAATACATTTATGTTACCTGGCTTCTGTTTTGCTATGTGGGAATCTTTAGGAGACTGATGTTGCCTAAAAAAAGCACTATAGAGTAGACGAGATTTTAGCCAATACACAAAAGCCTTGGGGGGGGGGAGCTGCAGGCCATCCCTAGCAAAGCAGTACAGTCTACTTTCTTCTGCCAGACTGATCTATATTGTACTCCCTTTGAATGAGACCAAAAGCTAAGCTAATTGTTTAAGTCAACAATCTTTTGTTATTGCGGCATCATTCTTACAGACGGTAGAATGCTGCTCAGTGCTAGGATCATATCTCCCATGGAAACATATTATGTCAGCCCCATCATATCTGTCTTCATAAAGTCCAGAGAGGTATATCTCAAGCTATTTACACCCAAAAGCACTATGACTGTATCATATGTGTACTTGAGGTGAAATGAACTGAGTGAATGTGTGATGTGGTAAATCCTGGCAGCTGACAGGCAAGTGAAAATGACCCTCTCCTTCCACAGCCTGGTGAGCAGCACATCAATGTGTGTTAATATGGAGTCACCTATAACTATGATATTGGATTGTCTGGTTGTTTGTCTGATGTGCTTTAGATTCAAGACAATGTGATTTTTTGATGCATGCTTCATGGTGGATGCTGCTTGTGTTGTCTGCTTGTAAGGTTGTTGAGGGTACGTCTTTATTAGATTACATTTAGGAGGCCTTTGTGGTTTAGATAGGGTTACTTTTGTGTGCCTCAGCATATGTAGGTCTATGTGTTTTGTCACAGCTGTGTGATGAGATAGGTTTAGTGGGGTGTTGTGTGGTACAGACACCCTGCTTAATTGCAGTAGCTACATGTGAAAGTTTTGCCTCCATTAACATTATATAACTACATCTCTTCCATACTATGTCAGTTTGTTTATGTAGGATGTGGTTGTCAGTAAACATGAGACAAATGCTACATTGTCTCAGGATGCCCATTTCAACAAAGCTGACTTTAGAAATGGTTGGAAAGTACAGAGCCCTCCTTTATCACCTGCTTCAAAAACTACTATCACAGGTGCACTGTGTTCTCCTTAAACTATTCACAAGAACATTTACCTGACATTTTTTCATGATGCGCACAGTCTTATGCCAATATAATTTGGTACGACTGCTGCAGTTTATCTTTGCTGTACACCACATTATCTTCTGTGTCATACCTGCTTGCCCATGTAACACAGCATTCTGTTTTCACTTTTTTTCCCTTGTTAATATATCTTATATAAATATTATTTGTCTGGGCACCGCTAATTGCTCTGTGCTTCACACCTTTTTTTTTGTTCAAACCTAAAGTACTTAGCACAAAATCACAGTGCTGTCTGCATATTTATTTATATAGGTTATATACTGAATATTACACTATATAAATGGAAATGTTTGCTAAACTTGAATTCATTCATTTATTACCATGTGTATTTCTTTGGGCCAAAACCCAACTGATCAACCCAGATAAAAAATAAATTTAAAACAAACAGTGTGTGTGTGTGTGTGCCCATGCACACACTTTGTTGACTTGTTCGTCTAAAGGAATGTGGGGAGAAAAGCTACACTAATAGCAGACATATTCATTAATGCATACCATATTAAATGTAAATATTATTGCAATAAATCAGTGTGCTTTTAACAGTTACTTTATAAATCTAGAAAAATACAATATAATGAATTAAGAAAGATGCATATAAAAACAATACATTTCAATACTACTTTAAAAACAAACAAAAAGCCATTTGGAAGAAGGGCTGATCAGAGGTTTAACTTTATTTTTTTAAAGAACTGTATTAGATGCCAGGTTAGCAAAAGGAAATAAGTCATATTACTGTCTTGCGTTACAGTAGTGTATGCATTTGTTACCGTCTTGTAACAGGTTCTTTGTAGAGAAAGTGAAATTACCTGTTTTAAGTATATCTCAAGTATCAGCAGATAGTGAATTCCTGGCAAGGGGGGAGGGGCATGATTTGGTGCTTTGTCATCCATTTTTGTAGCTGTCTTTGGAAATTTTAGAAGATTAGGAACTGAGGAGTTTAGTGTTGTACCATGTTTAAGCCAGCTTTGCATGCTACATAACCTGTAGGCAAGTAATCTGTGAAGTAATCTGTGTAAAATTGCATTTGGAAAAGTAGCTAATTATGAAATTCAACCACCCAAAATTTGCCACCCCTTGGTAACTCTGAGTAGCTTTTGGAGTCATAAGCAAGTTTGGGAATAAGTAAGGATTGAGCCAAAGTAAATAATTTCAGTGGAGACAGACACTAGATTTGATAAAGTCCCTCCAGTGTTGATGTAATTGTTTCACATTTCCATCCCTATGACCTTGAAAGGTTAAGGAGTTTCACTGACCGAGAATGTGAATCATTGTGAAGTGTCACTTATTCTTTCATTCATTAGTGATACACTGGACCACATATATTTGTTTAAAAAGTTAAAGCTTGTCTAAATCATGGAGATTAATATTTTAAGATCATGGAAACTAACTCAAAAGTGCAACTGTCTGGATATCAATTACATAAGAGAGATGTGAAAAAGTTATGATACACCACCTTGATAAAAATAGAGAATAGTCAAAGTCCTAAAGAGGACTGATCCCTATGGATCTCCATTTGCAGTTAGCAAAAAACTAAATTATTGCCCTGCCATATCACTGTTGCTGTACAATTTGACAGTAGTTTTAGAACCAGCAAGTAGAGTTTTCATTTACATATTTAGACTGTAACTTTTAAAGTTGGAGGAATAACCAAATCAAATGCTTCAGCAAGGTCAAACAAAACAGCTGTTCATCTACCTTGATCCATGTTAGTTAAAATGGGATAATTCAATATTGTCATAATTATCTTTTTTACTCATACATTCTTTTATTAATGGTCTCCTTTTCATACCAAACTATGCATTCCTCATGCACAGTGTATCAGAAATCTGTTGATAGTCAGTGGTCTGTATAATTATATGACAACGTAGAGGAGTTACATTGCCCCACTTGGTCCAGCTCAACAGTTACATCAGTTTCTAAAGGCATTTCCGTCACTGACTTATCTTTAATACAAAGAAAAGTTTAAAAAGGAGTAGAAATTCTGTAATTTAACTCTACATATAAAAGAAAAAATTTAAAAAAACACAACCATTAGAGTGCTCATAATCAAAACCATGCAGGGAGCTTGTCTACTATTCAGATGAGAACCTGCTGCTCTGTCTTTCGGCTTTTCCCGGTTAGGGGTCGCCACAGCGGAACTCCAGTCCGCTAATGATTGGTAGTTGATTTTTACATGCCAAGTTACCAGCCCTGATGTACAACCTTCAACGAAGGTACGTCCATTCATGCATGTCTCCACGCAGAAGACGCTCTAGCTGAGAAAAATTGAATCGGACAGCATCTTATTATGAGGCGACAATGCTACCACAGCACCACCACCGCGGGTACACTATTCAGATGAGAACCAAACTGAAATAATTTCCTCCCCCCATTCTGTGTTATCCTAAGGTCACTAGACCCCTTGATCTTCCTAAGCCTTACTTTTCTTTTCCTATTATCCTGTCCTGAGAACCCTAAATATTGTATGTGTTATGAGCATTTCAGTCAAAGGCTTTAAAGATATTGAAGAAATAGAAATCATAGTTTTGCTCACTTCTCTGGCATTTATTGCAGAAATCTCTCCTTTTCCTGTCTCAGCCTCTCCATTAACTCAACAACGCCTGAAACTGTAGGGAGGAGTTGGCTTTTCCATTTCTTTGTTACCAACAGCAACAACCAAATTACATTCTCAACAGGATAGCTTCTTCCTCTGCTAGCCCTGTAAAAAAAGAGGCAAGGGGCAGGGGGCAGGAGAAAAGGAAGAAATCAAAACTAAACGAGGAAGGACTGAAGAACATTACTATAAGAAAAAAAGGAGAAAGACAGACAGTGCCAACATGGCTCAAGCTGTTGATGTACAAAGCCAGCTGAATGAAAACTGTATGCTTGCAAATGTAATACGCAATGAAAACAGTGGGATTAACAATACTAATGGTGATGACGATCACTCCTTTGTGACAACTGATACAGCAGATATTACTGAATTAAAAGCTGAAGAATCTTCAGATCTGGTCAGAAAAGATACTTTTGTAATTGGAGATTTGGTTATTAGAGGCACTGATACTTACATATGCAGAAAAGATAATGAACGTTGAATAGTGTTATGCTTGCCAGGAGCAAATTCAGAGAATGTGAAATAAGCCTTAGAATGCCTTAATATAAGGAAGTACGGGTCTGTTTTTATTCAATTCCATACAAATGACCTCATCTGCAACTACTCTCTGTTAGCAGGGAACTTATAGCCCTCTTAGATAGTATAGCTTGTACTGGTGTTATGTCGTATTTTTCACAAATCACAAATAGAAAGGAGAGTCAGGTCATCATGAATGAAAAGATTTTTTAAGTAAATACCTACATGAAAAAAGTCCCATTTAAAAAAAAATGCAAATGTGTAGAGCATCCAAGCCTAATTTTGGGCACACATGTGCTCAGAGAGGATGGTGTGCATTTGTCAAAATCAGGGAAGAGAATTTTGCAGCAGAAATTTTGTAACATCTAATAAACACTAGGCAGGATTTTTGCCATGTCAAAAATTTTACAGTTCACAGACAGCAACATAAGATGCATATCTGATAGTTGTTAATACTAGGATCATTAAAAATAAAGTTCTTTTAGGAAAATTTGTTATGTTCCCACAAGACTGACGTTGTTATTGTTTCTGAAACATTGTTAAGGAATGACTGGAAACCAGTTCTGTCAGGTATAAATGTTTTTACTGTAGCAGACATTCTAACAAAAAATCAGGTGGAGGTGCTATGATAGGGATTAAAGACAGTTATGAGACCTGTGATTATTACATGTTCAGTGATAACACCAATACTGTAGACTGTGTAACTATGACAATAAAGACAACCCTGGAACATATAACAATTGCTGGAGTGTATAGACTACCAAAGTCAAGTGTTGATGACCTAGAGGAACTCATAGATTTCTTTCATGAGACACAGGAGGGAAGAATAATAGTGGCTGGGGACTTAAATTTACCAGAAACAGACTGGAATAATATTGATTCAGCAACACTAGTAAGGAAATTATTCACAACATATGTCGAGAAACAACAATTGCTTCAGATAGTTTTAAAAAAAAACTACCAGGAAATGGAACACAGACTTGTGAAAAGACAGACCAAACCACGGATACCTTGCTCGAGCAAACCAAAAAAAGAATTCAGTTGAATAAAAGTAAACAGTTAAATAACTGTTAAAATAGCCAAACGATCACCTTAACGTCACTTTATTTAAAACGTTTCGAAACCAGTCAAATACTACACGAGATTTTTAGATGATATTTTTATCTTATTTGATGGTGATAGTACATTGGCTGATTCCTTTATGTCATCTATCAATAAGACTGTAGAATTTTTGAATTTCACCTACACTTTTTCTACATCTAGCATTGATTATTTAGATGTGAAGTTAGAAAAAGACTTCAATACAAGCACCTTCACTTCAAAAATACATAGAAAACCCACGTACTGTAACTCATTCTTGCACTTCTCTAGCCACCATCCTTATAGACAGAAAAAAGCTATTGTCAAAGGACAATTTGTTAGAGCAGCGAGAATGTGCAGTACGTTGGATTATTTCTATAAAGAATGTGCTTTTCTTACAGAACTATTTTTGAAGCGTAGTTACCCTTCTAAATTTGTACATGAGATTTTGAAAGAAGTATCTTTAAAAAGAAGCAATGGTTTCTACAAAGCGATTTTAACAAACCAGGAGTTGAATAATCCGCTTCAACAAGAAGCTGATTTCCAACCTACCCAAGCCCCAGTTACACAATTTAATTATGAGGGCCTTAGAAAAATAACTGATTTTGATCCAGCCCTATGTTATGTGACCACTTTTAGTTTTGATACTAAGGAAATTATTGCCATTATTCAGAAAAATTGGGATTTCATTTTGAGCAATCCAAATTTAATGAAGAAATTTGGGCAGTTTCCCAAATTTGTGTTTAAAAGAAATGCAAACTTAAAAGAACTATTACAGAAGAATAATTCAGATAGATGTTTTAACAAAAAATTGGGTATGTATCCCTGTGGTTTTTGCAACAGGTGTAGTAAAATCAAATCTGGCCAGACATTTAAACTGAGGGATCATAAGTATAATATTAGGTACCCCCTCAACTGCGAAAGTAGATCCGTTGTTTATGTTGCTTGTTGCAACTGCTGTCCGTCTTTCTATATTGGAAAGACGGACCGCAGATTTAGAGACAGAATATATGAGCACATTTATGCCATGAATAAGAGAAGCGAAAGCAATGCGCTGGCTAAACATTTGATTGACTATAAAGGGCATAGTTTCTCATTCATGGCTATAGACCAAGTTAATACATCAATTAGGGGGGGTCCAATTACACTTCTTTTGGAAATTAAAGAGTTGGAGTGGCAATTCAGGACTGATGCTTTTCACTGGCCTGGATTGAATGATAATTGTAATATTATGCCTATTTTAAAATTAAGAAGTTACCTTCGTTAAATAAAGATTATTTGATAAGGGATTTTTATATTATTTTACATACTAACACATATACAAGTTTTTGATAGTGTTTAATTAGGTGTTCTTGTTCAAAAGAAACAATTTCTTTGTACATAATAATAGGTAGAGTTAATTCCCTTCTCCTTTATCTATTTTTAAATGTATTTTTAAATGAATTTTCCATTTTATGTGATTTAATTGTGTTCACTGGAATATTTATGTATTACAAGTATTTTTCTATGTAAACCCTAATTATTAGTAGTATGTATTTTTGTCATGTAATATGTTTTTAAGAAAAGATGTAGTATTATGACATCATTTCCTTTTGTATTTATAAGTTGCACTTTGAAGCTGGTTCTACATTCCTCTGATGAAGCCAAGCTATTAAGCAAGGCGAAAACGTTTTAAATAAAGTGACGTTAAGGTGATCGTTTGGCTATTTTAACAGTTATTTAACTGTTTACTTTTATTCAACTGAATTCTTTTTTTGGTTTGCTCGAGCAAGGTATCCGTGGTTTGGTCTGTCTTTTCAGGAGATGGAACATACTAGACATTGCTTGTATTCCTAAAGAAATTACTGTTACTTCATGTCAGGTTTTACCACCGTTGATGTGCAGTGATCATGGGGTTATAAAGGTTAATTTGTTGCTAGATAATTCTGCCAAACTGAAATCTAAACCAATGCACAAAAGATTAATTACAAATTATATGGAAGCAAAACAGTCACTATGTAAAACTAATTGGAGTGATGCATTCAGTGGATGAACAGCAAAAGGAATGTGGAAGGTTTTAAAAAAAAAGTGTTTGAAATCAAAACTTAAAAAAATGTTTATCAGGATCTAGGCATACATCATGAGGATATATTTCCATAAGAACAAGATAGCTGATTAAGGTGAGAGACAAAAATATAAGAAATGGAAAAAATTTCAAACTACAGCTTTGAAAACTGAAATAAACAAGCTGGACAAACAAATTAAGCATAGTGTGAGACAAGATCAACCCCTGGATTCAGCAAGCAGCCATGCAGGAATAAGCTATTTCTGCATGGCAGGGTCTGTTCCTGTTCAGCATGGCAGTGCGCCATGTATATGTATGAAGGCATGCTGCCATGCTGTAAAACGGACATTGTTCCATGTACAAGCACAGGGGGTGTGTCTGAGAGCAGAGCTCTCACAATACACACACCTCTGCACTCCAGAATTGCCTTTTGGCAATTTAAAATGAGCGAGAATGCTCATAACACCCCCAACCATTCAGGGTAAAAAATCTGGTCAAAGCCATAAGGGACAATCGTCCCTGCCAAGGCAAAAGTGGATAGAATAATACATGTAGCATAAGCACATAGCACACACCTCCCAACCCATCAGAGTAAGGAATGTGGACAAAGCCAAACAGGACAATCGTCCAACAAAGCAAAAAGTTGATAGAATAACAGGTTCAGCTTTAGCAGGGATATTCTGAAGGATACAAATAAAAAAACACAAATATTTTTTTTTTATAAATGCATAAAGTTTAAGCATAGCTGCACGGGTGTGCCCATTGCTTAGCTACACTTAGTCATCTTAAACAGCACAAGAAGTTAAATAGCAAGAGACATCCAACTTAAGCAGTACAGCAATAGTGTAGTGGTTAGAACATATGCTTTGCAAGCAGCCATTCCTGATTTGATCCCCACTGTAACTGGTTTGCATTTTACATGTGAAAGCAGTACATAAACATTTTTTTTATAATTAGCTACTAAATAACATATATTTGTTAACCAGAGTACTGTAGTAGGTCCTGATGTGAGGTGTCAGTTTAATAAACTTGTGAAACTCCCATATAAACATAAGTGCCCCATACAGTATAGTCACACATGAATAAATGTAATTAAAGCACATTGGGGGATGTCAGGGACAGTAAACACATTTCTAATATGTAATGAATGATGAAGCAATCCCATACAGCTGATAGTCTACAAAATAAAAAAATATGCAATGCTAAGCATTGTACAGCTCTGCTTACCAGGTGTAAGCATTGTATAAATATGACTACTAAGCAATGAGTAGCCCAGCTAAGTGGATTTTCTCATTGGTAAGCAGTGCTGAACATGCCCCTTTAAGCAATTCCGGCCTTAACTAAGCAGGTTTACTCATAGCTTAGCTTATCTCAGCATACTCAAATCCATCCAATCATGGCAAAGGGTGGGAAATCAGCCATATTTAAACCCCACAGGTGGGAATACAGCTCATAACTGGTTGCATCTTCCCACTGTAGGCAGTATGGCAGGTGTTGACAAGGGCATGTGCTTCTGGGTGCAGCGCTGGGGCATTCAGGAGTCCAAGGTCATGGTAGGATTCCTGGTAAATAAGCATGATGAGAGACTGCTGCAGGGCCAGTACCAAGGCTCCCAATATAAAGCGGAAGCCTGGAACTATCTCGCCTGTGATCTCACCAGTGCAACTGGTATCCCTCAGACTGGTGAGCATGTCTGGCACCACTATGCTGACTTGAAGCAGAGGAAGAGGGAGCTCTTGGATGAGTGGGTCCAAGAAGCAAGGCAGAGGGGTGATGTCCCAGCAGTGTGTAAGTATTCATGTCAATAACTGTTTACCAAAGTTCAGCCTGTGTATGTGATGGATAGGTATGCCTAAATATTTCTCTATTCCCTTTACAGATGCAGCTGAGCGGGCTGTGAATCAGGAAGCCCATGCCAGTAGGCTGCAAAGGCTGCATTGAGAGGCTGGTGAGTAATAATCCTGCTTGTAGTAGTCATACCAAATAAATATAAAGTAGTAGAAAGTCACCTGGCAGTATAAAAAATGTGTATGGGTTGTACTGAATAAACTAGAAAATATGACAGTAATAGTCCCATATTGGTGATATTTCAATAAAACCGTAACTGCCTGACAATAAAGTTCTAAATCCTGGACTGGTTGTGTTTACTCTGGTATTGTATGGCATTTAGTGTTGCAGTCTCTGAATAATAATGTGTTAACCACGGTTACCCACACTGTGCTACATAAAAAATATGTCTAGGAATGTCTGTATAAGACTGTTATATGTACAAGGTCTGACTGTACAACCAAGAGAGACTTAGAAAGAAAATACTGAAGGAACAAACAGCAGTTTCTAAATAGCTTACTCTGATGAAACTCAAATTGTTTTATTTTTAGCACACACAGCTATGGTTAGAATCCTGTGAGTGGTAGTAAGCTGTATGCATAATCATACCTCTCAACTGTACAGATTTTCACAGAATGTCCAGATAATTGGCTCATATTTTTGGCCTGTTCCTCGGACTCCCTGACAAATCACTGGGATGATCTCAGAATTGTAGTCACTAAATAATGACATACATTTGATTTGATTTTCAGACCTCAAATCCTTCAGAAAATGTATATTAAAACAAATCCTGTTACTCTAGCAACTCTCCAAGTTTATAAGAGCAATATTCAAAATACATCCGTATTTGTACCCCCATGTTGTCAAGCTTTGTCCAGAGTGTGTGCATTAAGAGATTGAGAGGTATGTGCATAATTAGGAATCTAGGAATATGTGTAGAAACAGTGAGGTAGTGTTAACAAACATTCCCCCCACAGGTCTTTCAGATAAGAAAACTGTAACTGCCTGCCAATAAAGTTTTAAATCCTGGACTGGTAGTGTTTACTCTGGTATTGTATGGCTTGACATGTAGCATCCACCAACATCTGATTTCAGAATAGTACTGTTGTGTCAACCACTGTTTCTCACACTGTGCTACATAAAAATATGTCTAGGAATGTCTGTATAAGACTGTTGTAATTACAAGGTCAGATTGTAGAACCAAGAGAGACTTAGAAAACACTGAAGGAACAGACAGCAATGTCTAAATAGCTCACTCTGATGAAACAGAAATTGTTGTATTTTTAGCAGACACAGCCATGGTTCGAATCCTGGGAGTGGTAGTAAGCTGTATGCATAATCATACCTTTCAAGTGTACAGATTTTCTCAAAATGTCCACATATTTGGCTCATATTTTTGGCCTGTTCCTCTTTTTTCTTGGCAAATCAGTGGGATGATCTCAGGATTGTAGTCACCAAATGACATACATTTGAGTGTCAGACTTCAAATCCTTCAAAAATGTATATTAAAACAAATCCTGTTACTCTAGCAACTGTCTAAAAGTTTATAAGATCAATATACAAAATATGTCCCTATTTGTACCCCCATGTTGTCAGGCTTTGTCCAGAAGTTGTGCATTACGAGATTGAGAGGTATGTGCATAATTACATCTAGGAATCTGGGAATATGTGTAGAAACAGTCAGGTAGTGTTAAAAAACATTCCCTCCACAGGTCTACCAGGTAAGGGAAGTAGAATTTAGCTATAAGACAATTGAAGTATACACTGTGTACAAACATACCACTGCCCAAACCAAGGCCATAGGGTATTGTAATAATACTTGCAGAGTAATGATTAGAGCAATGATCATTAAAGTTGTGAGTACTGCAAAGATATACAAGTTGTTAATTAACATCTCTCTCTCCCCACCATATCTGCAACAATAATCCAAACACACAAATCAATGGGTATGTTTACACCAAACCTACTGTTGGGACATATGTCCTATTGTAAAACAAATATTGAAATGTATTTCTATTAATGTTCTATATTGAAATACTATCATTGGTGGCCTGTTTCTATCAATGTAACCTGCATGCTGTTGCAATGGCTACTGTGGTTCCATATATCCATGTGTTCTATTTGCTATGTAACTGTTCCAAATCTGGTGTTTTGGGTTAATGGAAATATCTATGCATGCTGTTATAACTTATCCTGGATTGTGTTGACTATTGCTAACCCACATATGTTCTAAAACTGCAACACCATAACACGTTTGGGATGGCCAGTCCCAGCAGACCCACCTCTCCCACCTCATCTGGCCGTGGCACCAGGCCCCAGCATGCCTGGGACCCACCCCGGGACCTCCTTGTCCATTGGTCCTGCACCACCTTTGGGTGGAACCGCCTCAGGGGATGGGGCTTGTCCCACCCTGGAAGTGGGCACAGACAGGATACTGTCACCCGAAGTCAGATCCAGGGATTGGTGTGTAGCGAGCTCCATAGGGAGTTTGGAATCTGCTACACCAGCTTGAGGGCCGAGTGGTGCAATTACAGGATCAGCCCGCCCCTCTGTTCAGCCCTCAGCACAACCACCTTCGGGGCCATGAAGGTGCATTGGTGACTGCCCATGGGTGGGGACCTCAGTCCCACTGTTTCCATTTGGGGGCTCATGGGCTTCCAATTTCCAAACATCCCTCCCCATCCAAGGTGTTTACCCCCCCACATGTGTCATATACTGCCCCTCTATGCTGTCCTGTCTGTCTTGTCTGTCTTCCTACCCAACCTACATCCCCAAATATACCTATTATCCTTCCCCAACATCCCACTCTCACCTTAAAAAAAAAGGGGCACTCTATTCCAAAAAAAAAATTTGCCCCATGCATAGCTGTCCATTTCGCACACGTATCCACTGGACACATGTAATCTGGTTTAATTGGCTTCACAACGCATTATTGTTGTCCTCACCCCTCTCTCTCAGAGGTGTGTATGTCCAAATTTATCTCCAAATTCAGTATATATGCACAGCTGTTGCTGTAGAAGAAATGGACAGATAGGGACCTTCCCTACACCTGTTCTGAACATCCCTAGCTACTTTCCCTATTGTCTTTCCCGCTTTGTGCCCCCTTTTTTCTTTTCTTTTTAAGAAATTAGCGGGGCGGAAATGGGAGTAAGCATTTTTAGGCAGTAGTAAGTGGGATTAAGCTTGTTTGCGTGGTGCTAAGCAATGCCAACACAGATTAAGCACTTTTCCGGCTAACAGTCTGTAAGCATATTTAACCGGAAGTTAGCATTGCTTACCGCCACGCTAACCCAGGCAAACCCGCTTACAACTGCTTAAAAGTGCCTTAATCACTCTGTATCCAACAGCCCACTTTCTGTCCAGCAACAAAATAATCAACCCTTTCAAGTCTCGAACCCAGGACCCTGCACACCATAGCCACAGCAAGTTACCACTAAGCCATTTGAGCTGCAGATATGTGTGATGTTTTCTCAAACATATCATGCAGCACAGTCATTCAACGGTAGGGAAAATGTATTTACATATGTATATGTATGTGTGTGTGTGTATATATATATATATATATATATATATATATATATATATATATATATGTGTGTTTGTGTACACATACATGTCTATATATCTATCTATCTATATATATATATATATATGTGTGTGTGTGTGCGTGTGTGCGTATATATATATATATATATATATATATATATATATATATATATATGTATGTATGTATATATATGGTTTCACTTCAGAATCATGAAATATCACAAGCCTGAATTTTATAAAACTTCATAATCTGGAAGCCCAAAATCCTGAATCCCAAAAGACTGAAAACGCACAGGATACATATACTGACTATAGAGAATACAAACCAGATTGCATTCCACCCCTGCACCCCACACACCCTACTACTTAAATATGTCAACTCCAAGATTGCACTTCATTACACTGTCATGAGTTATGTTGTAGTATAGCAAGTTAAAAGGGAATGTTACTAAAGGTTACAACAGGCAGTCATGAACACGCAATGGTATGTTTGCCATTTTTTTCTGTGGAGTGCAATCTTGAAGTTTGCCCCCCAGCCTATACTTGTTGAAAAGTGTTATCCTTTGTCTTGTATGTGTTTCTCTGTGTCCTTGTACTGGAATATTGTCATTCTTTGTGTCCTGTATATTTTCAGTATTTTGTGATTCAGGATTTTGAGTTTTCAGGATTTTGAATTTTCAGGATTTTGGGTTCCAGATTATGAAGTTTAGGATTGTGATATTTCAGGATTCTGAAGTGAAACCATATATATATATATATATATATATATATATATATATATATATAGATATATACATTTTATATATATATATATATATATATATATATATATATATATAGTGCATTCAGACATCTGATCCACACTCTGAACCTCTCACTGCAAATATCTGACCAAAGGCACTATAAATGGGGGTGAAGGGGGCCAAAATAGGGATCTCTTGTAATTACTGCCATTATCCCTTCCTCCACAGCTGAACTGTTCTGCCTTACAACAAAATAACCAGCATCTGCAAGTCTTGAAGCCGGGACAGACAAAACATAACAGCCAATCCTCTGGCCAACATGTGGATAGGCCCACAGTTGAGAGCTATTCAGACAGACTGCATTCCATGCAAAACTAGCATGTACACAAAGCCTGTAAAACTATCAGTATTCAATGCATATAACAGCAATACTCAAACACTGTCCCTAGGTCTGGAACCTTACACAAACATGTAGTTGGCCTGTGTCCACAAGTCCTGTTGTAAGAGGTATAGCTACCTGCTGTCTGTAACACCACTGCCCACACACAGGAAGGATGTCTTCCATACAGGAAAGGTAAAAGACAATGCCCACATTATGTAGTTATTTATAGTAGTGGGTTGCTATGACATTGGCTATTGGAAGACCAACACAGCTGCCTGCATGCAATTAGCAAGTGGAGAACAGCAATTTGTGCAGAGGCCATCACCTGAACATGAGCATCACATACAAAAGCCATGCTTCAACCTACTCAAACAAGCTCGATCCCAGTAATGGAGAGAGAGAAAGCGAGAGACATACACCAATAAATAAATAAATAAATAAACAAAACCTCAAATTATGAAACAGGAAGACATCCTGTACACAGAAGGAACCCAAAGATAAACCAGGTATGTGCAATATGTAAGCATGTAATTGAATGTAGTAAGTGGTCTGTAAAAATGGGATAGATGATTATGAAAGATGTATATGTGCCATCAATACTTGCTGTAATGATGTCCTGCTGAACAAATGCTATGGACATAGCATCTGGCTCTGTCTGCAGTGGGCCATACCTGTCAACTGTGCAGATCTGCACAGAATGTCAAGATTTAGCCATCATAGTGTTTGTTCTGTTCTTCCAAACATATATATTACTCTGGCAAATAGCTGAAGGTGGAAGTAATGAAGTAATGACAGCCACATGAGTTTCAGACCCCACTACCTGTCAGAACAGTCATGGTAATGTGAAATGTATCACCCACAATCTTCAGAGGTGTGTAATAGGCATATCTACGATCTGTTCCTATATAACCCTCCTAATGTAGGCTTTGTCCACATGTGATACTCTAAGACGTGGATAGGTTGGGTCACTGCTGAGGAGCCTGACACACCCTGGGAAAAGACAGCTCACATATGGCAACCACTAGAGTGTCTGTCAAGCAGTCTTCTCTGTGACACTGCTAGGCCAGTTAATGGGATGTTGCCCATATCCACATGTTACCTGTGAATATCAGTATTCTACACATTTGATTTGTAAATCTAGAATACCTATATAGGGCATGAGCATAGTAAAGCACTGTTGCAGATGTGTGTGTTAAACTGCATGTGATATATTGAATTAATAGCATTCAACTGTACTGTGTTCTTCTGGACAATGTTCACAGTTGTGACAGATATCTGCAGTCACTTACACATATACTTGTGTTATGGCAGCTGTATTGATACGTTATCAAAATTGACTTCCCCGTTTTGTCACCCAGTGAGGTGGACCAATGACCAGAAGTCCTGGTATAACAGGTTGAAACGTATGATTGAGCTGCAAGAGTGTAAATACAGTGTGCCATAATGACATAGAACACAAATGTGTACCAGGTATCCCCTGAGCATGTGTATGTATGCGTATGTTCAGCTGAAAGTAATAACATGGGTCACAAGCAGTCTGGAAAATAGGATGTGCATGTTGCACATGTGTGTAATATCACTGTCACTGCATACGACAAAATAAAATGTGTACTGCTACTGATTGTTGCATTCCCATGACACTGATATGGATACTACGGTAGGCATGCTTATCACGTAGTAATCAGAGAAGTCTACAACTGTGTTTTGACCCACTGTCCATGCCTAGCACTAACAGCTATATCAACACCCATATACACTGGATATCAAAGTGTACACACCCCTGTTGGAATGCCAAGTCTGTGTGCTCTATGCCAATGAGACCACAGGAAGTGATGTCAAAACATTTCTCACCTCAAATGTGACCCATAACCTGTACAATTCTATTGAAAAAGAAACAAAGCTGTTTCATGGAAGGTGAGCAACTATTGCCAAGTGAAGATGTGATTTGACGTTAGAGTACAAACAAAGACAAATGGATGCTGTAATCATCTCAGCAGGTGTTTACACAACATACCAGTGTAAGGGTGTGCACACACATTCAACTGGCTTACTGTACTGAGCATTACTTCCCATATGCTTGAGGGACAGGTTCATAACCCAGAGACTGCCCATGCTATGGAATAGACTTCTCATACATGTCAAGCAGAGCACCTCACTGGCCCTCTTCAAGAGAAATCTTGGTGAGTGGATGGGAAATAGAAAATTAACCACAGGGATCACTCCAGTGGCTTTACTTGACAGAGGCACTGGGAACTAAGGTAGTGTGGCACAATGCTAGGGTAATCCCATGGGCTAGGCTTGTAAAGGCTCTAGGGCCATTAGCCTAGTACACACCTATAAACCTATGAACCTATATGTTTCCACAGGACAGGTTGTTATGTTCCCTATTGAAATGAGCAAGCTATAAGACATATCACAGGTGGGTAGTGTGTTGACATGTGCTTTTGTGGGGCATGTTCCAATTGCACAAGTACCATGCATTGTAACAGGGGTGTGTACACTTCATATCCACTGTAGCTATATGGAATCAGCAATACCTTACCTGTACAACCATCCTCCACCAACGATAGATTAATCCCCCTTGGTGGACACCACAAAGACATAAAGCATATAATAGTTTGCTATAGTGGCTGTACAGGGACACATAGGTGCAGACCACAACTTGGAAGCAAGTGCACCTCTATTTGAGCAAGCATGTAAGTTCACAGGTGCCCTCCTGTAAGGCTGACTATGACTACACATCAAACATATGCAAACCACCAAGGCCAATTGCAACCATTTCTACACATATGTACCCAGTCTCAAGCCAGTAACACAAGTCAACCTGTACTGGAGGTAAAGCACACCTCATACACACATGCCATGGATACAGGTAACCTGCATCAGACAGGATAGGAAGGAACAGTGGCACCCTGTCCATAGCGGTAGTACAGGGGGATATGCACATCACCCACACTCCTGCCCACATCAGTGGTGAGCATGGACATAATGCCGACTGATGGCAACAACAGCAAGTCTCCATGGGGCATGAGAACATCACAGTTTGCCTCCTACATGAACACAGGCATGTGCTCACAGTCCCATCACACACTAAAGTCAAACACACTCATGCCACCATCCACACACCATCCACATGGAACATGGCCACTGTCATCCCTCTACACAGAAATTAATGGTGTGTAGTGGATTATGCCATTAAGTGTCCAACATTGGGGAAACTGGACAAGTCAGGGCCAGGATTGTAATGCAATATGTACAAGCCATGATAGCTTACAGTGTTATGGTATAGTCTGGATTATTTGCAAGTAATAGCCATTGTTGATGTGCATGTGGACAGCTGTATGAGGTCTTCTGACCTTTTTTCCTGTTTATGTCTTCCAGGTACAATGTCCTGGGAATGCCTGCTCGCATACACACCCCTGGAAAATGATGCTATAATCCAGTTCCTCATAGTCCATCATGCCATCCTCTTCAGGCATAGGGCCCAGGATCTGCAGGAGAGGACCACCTTGTGGAATGAGCTCATCTACAGGGTAAACGATGTCGGCCTGCACAACTGCAGTTATGAGCAGGTGCAGCATCGCTGCACAGATCTGATCCACCACGCCTGTCAGCATGTTGCTGCACTTAGGAGGGACCAGCTGAGGAGCTCCTCGCCAGCATTGAGGCACCTACCTGCCAGCCAAGCCAGCAAGCTGAAGACAGCATTGTGGAGGTGGGTGCCACCCATACAATGGATGAGGAGCATGCAGGTAAGGCCCCAGGGCACAATAGTAGACCACTGTTGCTTATCCATTTTCATCTGTAAAGTATTTACATGCATATGTCAGATAAGATAGTCTGTTGCTGCAGTGTGTAGTAATGAACAGATGTGCATAATCTCTAGTATTGTGGGTTTGTACTGTTGATATGCTGAAAAGCTGCTGCCACCCTGTACCAATGCCACAGGTGTGGCTACTGACATTACGTCTCTCACTCAACTATTTAGGTCCCTCTGGTATACAACTGGGGCAGCAGCCTGCAGCTGATGAGTATGGAGTTGTTTTGTTCAGGTTTGCCAATACACCGGCCATGCTATTTGCCATGCACACATTTAACACACCTACCCATAATGCATGCTGTGCATATTCAGTTATTGTTGCTGTTAACTGCACTGCATGGTTACCATGGTGGCATATCTGATGGGTATGTAAGAGTCCTGCAGTATACCTAACAACCTGTCTGTGCAAGATGTGTGGACAGGGATGAACATAACAGTGGGACAAATGGCCTACAGTAGGGACATGTCTGAAACATTACCCTTATACAGTGGCTACAACAGTGTGTACACCACTATTACAATGGCAACTGTTCCTGATTTAAACAACAGCATATCACAATACCACATTCCACACCTTTTAAAACTTGTAATGTGATCCTAACATGAGCAATGAATGTGTAATATGGAATCCTATGTTAGGACAACAAATATGGGGAATACATACCTTAACAAACACTGGAAGCATATGTGTGTAAACACTCCAAATAACATATAGTGAAAGCAGCTTGTGAGGCACTAACTGCATTCACTCTTCTTGAGTACACACCTTCCATCAAGTACAGGGCCTCAGTGTCACACCAAGTAATGGTCTGCTGTCCAAGAGGTATGTCCATGACATTTGCCCACTCACCTGCAACAGAGGCAGCTGTGACTTGCACACATCTTACAAACCATGAAATGGATCCCATATCCAAAAGGTACCACTCAGGAGTGGGAAATGTAGCCTTACCTCACCATTGCATATACCACGACAAACAGTGCAGACAGTCATGTATGTGTGTATGAAGTATGGGACAACATTAATGTAGAAAATAAACAGATGCCCATCCAAAACAGATGACAACACATGTTGCAAACTGGTCATGGAGGCTGCCCAGAAACCTGCAACAACACTGAGGGACTTGCAGGAATGTCTAGCAAGTACTGCCTGTTTAGTACCTGTGTCAACAATCGCCTGGAATCTGCAAATGTGTGACCTGTGCTTTAGGGTAATCAGACGGAAGAGTTGTTACACAGACTCTCCACAGGTAGCATATGCATAACATCAAGTCTCTCAAAGGCATGTGTTGCAATGTGCAATGGTGTCATGAGACCAAGGCTGAAACCTACAGACAATATTCATAAAGATACATGTGGTGCACAAGCAACACCTCACTCCACCTCGGGGCCACCATCCCCATTTTTACCTTGCTGGTGCCACTGTACACCTTTAGCTTTGCTGTTCATTAGCAGGAACTAGGCTGGTAGACATGGCGTTCAGAATTTGGAACACTGCAAAATAACACATGTGTGGCCCATAGTTGTCAAGCATCTGCAATAAGGCTGAGGATGAGGAGGCGTGTCATCTTGAAACACAACAGTGAAGTGAAGCATACATCCAAATCTCACTAAGAATGGCTGTATCTGAACACAGTCAAGGTCATGAATTGTGCCAGACATAACCCTGACTCAGCAGCAATAGTGAAGGCACTGTGTGACCTCCAAGGGCTGTGCACATGAGCTGACCTTGCGATTCGTCACAGTTGGGAGACATTTGTAGGGTGAAGTGACCAAATAATGGCAAGTGTAGATGGGCCATGCTAGTATACCCATTCCAGGAATAGTGACTGCTGTAGTTCACTTAACAGGTGCTCCAACAAACCATTGCATTAAGGATGTGCACACTTATGCAACCCACATATTGTATGCATCTCATTCAGCATCTGCACGACTAACACATTTATTGATACTGCATTGGATTGCACAGGTCATATGTCACATATCAGGTGTGTGTAATATTAACATATGCAGTATTGTGGCCCCATTGCATATCATGGAACAGGCTGGCATGTCAACAAGGGTGTGTACACTCCTCAGATCCACATTAAGCTTTGAAGGTTCTCAGTGTAATCTGATTTTATTGCTCATACATGCACTGCTGATGATGAGATCTACAAATCAGAGGTCAGGCATTAACTATTGACATCAGTCCTCATATCATCCCAGGTATGTGTCAGACAAACACATAGGGGCTGTGAGCAACAGAGCAAACAAAAATGCCACACATATAAACATTCAGCAATGGTGTGTACACTGGTGAGGTATGATACACAGTACATGCCAGTGTGCTGTACAGGTGCACAGCAATATTGTGTACATGGGTGCAGTGTGTTCCAGGGGATGGAGCATCACCTACTAACACAACTCATGCATCAGAGAGATGTATAATGTTCGTAACAAGGATTGAGTATGGCTGCAGTGCATGCTGTTGAGTGCCATATGTCGTGCATGTTGACTGTTGGGTAATGTGGGTAATGAGAGGTCTGTGTAATATCTTTGTGCCACCTCACTTGTAATTGTGTGTGTGTGTGTGTGTGTGTGTGTGTGTGTGTGTGTGTGTGTGTGTATGAGTGTGTGTGTTTTTGTGTGTGTAGAGGTAAACCATAATTTACAGGTCTTAAATTACATTTTTTGTTTGCCCCTCACAGGTGGCAAGGTGGGTCAGGGCCCCTCCTGCAGGCAAACTGATGTTAGTGTCCATACAGACTCTGACAATGATGATAGGCATGGTGAGGCACAGACAGGGTTATCAGGGGCTGAAGCTGTGTGATTGATTGACATCCCACTTTTATCCACCCCATCCCCTCACACAGTGTCAATGCCTATACAAACCCCATCACCAGTGGCCATAGATGAGGAGCAGTTGGTGGGTAGTGGCATGGGACAGGACAGTGTGGGGACTATCACAAGTGTGTCTGTACACAGCAGCCATAGCTGGATGACCAGCGAGGTAACATACAGGCAAAGGTACAGGGGTGCTCATAGGAGGGCTGCTGGCCATCATGCCCCTGGCAGAAGTGCCACAGCAGTTGTCACCAGACGCATGTTTCGGCCATCATGGAGGCACAGGCACATATGGAACATTACACCAGACAGAGTCTGAGGCTCCATAGGGCTACTCATTCTGCTGTACCTGACAACATCCATGCGCTTACAGGTGCCCACCGTTACTTTGCAGAGGTGCTGGATAGATGATCGGGTGAGATGGTGGGAATCCTCGACCGTGTGGTGTCTGTGGTAGGGCATGTGGTGGGAATAGGGTGGTGGCCATGTGGATGTAGGTCAGCAACACCAACAGGTGGAAGTTTACGTGGATGTGCAACAACTCACGGCCGCTCTCGTAGTGGCAGTACCAGCACCTGCACTGCAGGGGGGTACTGTCCACACCACAATGCAGCAGGCCATATGCATGTGGTCTTGGCCGGTTCCAACAGGGATGCAGATCCAGTGGACAACTGTCATCATCAGGGGAGAGTAACATATCTGGGCATCTGCCTGGTAGTGCCCGTGAAACCCCTGACAGGCACAGTTCCCGTGTCCATGGCTGGAGACAGTGAACTGTACACCCTGTCATGTACGGTCTGCAGCTGTCCAACAAACCCCTATATAGAGCAGCCACATGCCAGACATGTGTGCATACATACACACACACACACACACACACACACACACACACACACACACACACACACACTTCACCAACACAGCTAGGGCATCTCCATACCTACACACACCACATCTACGCAGCCCATTTAATAAAGAACCCCCTAACCCACACACATGATGTCAACCAAACAGCTCAGCCTAGGCCTCTGGCAAACCCAGAACACACCCTGTGCATATGATGATACCTGTGTCACATCCCTGTCATCCATACCATCAATGCAGGGACATGCTAATATGGTTCTGATGCACAGGGTGAATGTCCTAAGCTTTAGCAATGTAATGCTGTTTAACTTGTTTTCAGCTGGAATGTTTAATGCTTACATGTCAGGGTATGTATCTGTCCAGCAATGATGCATTATAACTGTTATTAACACTGACTGATTGTGGTCTCCATAATGTATTCTGTTTGTGTTTTAGGTGTCTCTGTGTCAGCAGGATGTTGGTCTGCTGTCCTGTCCTACAAGGGGTGTAGCACTGTGGTGACACATTGACTGTGTCATATCCCAGGTACAGCTGAACGCAGGTAACAGGTCTTACTGCATGTGCCACATGGCTGATAGGTCTGAGGGGTGTATACAGGTGAGTGCATGGTGGCTGATGTCAGCAGCTCTTCTACAGTGAATAACTGTAAGTGTACTGGGTGGCACACACCAAATTTCTGTGAATAACGCACACACACACACACACACACACACACACACACACACACACACACACACACACACACACACACACACACACACAGGCTTTGGTGTTGATGCAATGCACAGAGAATACTGTTCAGATGGATGTACTTCATTTTGCTATGAACTCATTTTGGCCTATGTAATTCCACCCAGACCAAACTGCCAAAACATCACATCAGGAAATAATCAGTTTGCCAGTTTGATGTCACAGACGATGGTACTGCCTCTTCCCCAATGTAGTGTAATCCTGGAGTTGATAAACATAGGTGTGCTGGTGTGGGTGGCACAGCCCTCCACTTTGGAGGGTGTGGGGTGGTGTCGAACCACACATAGTGTGATTAACAACTACTTAACCTGTTAACATAAACTGTACAGTATGACAGCACACTAAGCCGGGGGATACCCACAACAATAACCCCTTTGTGGGTGACTGTGGCCACAACAACCACACCCATGTATATATACCAACTCCTGTATTGTTGTACAGCTGTACAGTGGGGAAGAGGGAATGTACACATCCACTACTAGTTTTGCTTGAATGTATTTCCACAAGATGATTGCTTTGAAATGTTACCTTTAGCCAGTTAGTTCTCGGACAAATGATCTCCTGGGACATATATTTTCTGCAAACTGAAGTAGATCCCTTCACACACACACACACACACACACACACACACACACACACACACACACACACACACACACATTTACTTGGTAACACTGAGAGCAGAACCCCTACCTAGGTATTTATTGCTACTAATGTGTTTGTCTTTAATTGCACACACCACAGAGCTTTTAGGGTGAGGTGTGTCCCGAGTTTCCTGTTACGTGAAGAACATCACCAGGCCTTGTACAGTATGATAATGGGGGATGTACTGGGTGTTAAGAGCAATACATAGTATGACATACTGTTATATACACATTGACACACACATACAGTCATATACACATTTGACAGACTTGGGTTTAGCAGTGCTAACTACCTTGTCAGTGAGTCCATTCTGTTACAGAGATTTTGCACACAGCACATGCATCATTGGGCTGGATAGTGTAATCAGTTACCTGTATGTTTGATGGTGACAGCAGTCCTTATACAGTGGACCTAGGGACATGTACTGAGGGTACCATGGTGTAAAGACAGTACACCCAGCACCCACACCCCACATTGGATATTGTACTCACTGAAACCCATGATAATGCTCTGACATACCCACAATCACACATTGACCACAACTGCAATACAACCCCTTGTCTATCTAATCAGTGCTATTACAGGGATATGCATTTATTGCACATGCCACAAGGATAGTAGGGTGAGGGTTTGTCATGGCTCTCCTAATGTTGGCAACATCACTGTCCCTTATAATGTATGGCAAGGTTTATTGTATTTGGAAAATGTGGCTTCAGAATGCTGTCTCCTACAAATATGCACACTCACACACATACACTTGCCAGGACTTAGAGGGTAACTCACGCCTATCTACCCATTTGTAGAACAGTGTTATGCTGGTACTGTAAGCTCCAGGTAGTCCATACGGTGAAGAGTGTAACAAGGTACATTTAACGTCAATTACAGCAGCAGCCATTTCTAAGTATGACAATGGGAGTGTAGTGGGTGACAAGGCCCTCAGAGTATTGTCAACTACAAGTTTACAAACACACAGACACTATTATTCTCAGTAATGCACAATGACACATTTGTCAGTACTGGGGTCCATAGGTGCAGGTGTTCCTAGGTGTGTACCAGGTTAATGTCCATGGAGAGATGAGAAGAGTAGGGCATGTGGGTACACTAGTATCATGCCTCCTGATGTTTGTCAGCAGGGCATCTATCAACCGATACCCAGGGTGACAGATAAATTCAACATCCAATCATCTGGTTTTCTCTTGCAGAGGGCCAGTGAGGTGCTCCAAGTGACACTTATGCAACATATATTACATAGCAGGGCCAGTGTCTGGGTTAGAGACTTGTACCCAAGCATGTTCTGTTGACTGTGGTAGTCTGGTTGACATATCCATGGCCTGTGGTGCATACATGGTGGGGTTTCCTAGCTGTGGCATTCATAACACAGCTGGGCAGACATGTCAGTGTCATTCAATCATAGATTGCTTGTAAGCACCCAAGATGGATACCTGACATCTGCACATCTGTACAGAGGATAGACAGAAATCAGCTAGCCAACACTTTATGCATTAGGATGAATGTTTTGACAGATGGACATTTGACACTGATAGGTATGTCATTACTACATGACAGCAGCCCTCAATACATGTCCTAAACACATAGTAGTCTACAGTTAATATCCACATATCAGATCAATATCCAATAGGAGAGACTCAATATCCAGTAGGAGATACTCACACACCAAGAATACGATAGTCAGTACTCAGAATCCAGCTTTGCATGCAGGGGTGTATGGTTCCAGTACTACAATCTGCACTCTACTCTTACTTGGAAAAGCACTGTTAAAAGTAGTAATGTAATGATACAATACATGCAAGTGTGACTGCATATAACCTGGTATACTACCCATGTATGAAACACATACAAAGAGAAAAGATTGTAGCTCAGGTGTCCCATACAGTATACTCACACCCCTTGCTACTGTAATGATAGCACATAGAAACATGTTATGTACATGGAATTAAATACACTTATTAAATATGTCATTACCCTGCTATTTTATCAGACTGGAATGTGATCACTGGTTACCAGGGCTGAGCTTTGCTTAGCAGGTGTAAGCATTGCTTAAATGTAAATGCTAAGCACATTTGCACACTGGTAAGTGAAGCCTACACGGTGTAAGTGCCTATTCATTTAACCATATGTTAGCACTGCTTACCATCGTGCAAATCCACACAAACCTGCTTAAAGCTGCTCAAAACTGCCATAACCACTCTGTATCCAACAGTCCTTGTTCTGCCTAGCAACAAAATAAACAGCCCTTGCAGGTCTTGAACCCAGGACCCTGTACACTATAGTCACAGCAGTTAACCACTAAGCCATCTGAGCTGTGAAGATGACTGTTGTTTTTTCAAATATATCATTCAGTACACATACTGAATAGTAGTGAACAACTGCTTTGAACACTACAATTGTTTAGTACTTGTAAGTGAAAATAGTGTTGAATCAGTCATGTTTTTATATCTAAATATACACATATCAAATAAATATGATGGGATACATCTGGGAAGGTATATACAACACTCATGTTTACACATAACAAGGATATATATATACATATATATATATATATATATATATATATCCTTATATATATATATATATATATATATATATATATATATATATATATATATATATATCCTTATATATATAATCCAGCCACTGGGGATGCACAAGCCAGTGCATTTCTTTGTGCCGGTCCCAAGCCCGGATAAATGGGGAGGGTTGCGTCAGGAAGGGCATCCGGCGTAAAACTTCACCAAAACATTTCATGCAGACACCAAGAAAAATTTTTTATACTGGATCGGTCGAGGCCCGGGTTAACAACTACCACCACCAGTACTGTTAGCCTACAGGGTGCTGGCGGAAATTGGGCTACTGTTGGCCAAAGGAGGAGAAGAGGTGGAAGACATGGTCGAAGGCAGGAAGAGAGGAGAAAGGCTAGGACTGTGGTAGTGAGGGTCGGAACTTTGAATGTTGGCAGTATGACTGGTATAGGGAGAGAGCTAGCTGATATCATGGACAGAAGGAAGGATGGTATATTGTGTGTGCAAGAGACCAGATGGAAGGGGAGTAAGACTAGGTGTATCGGAGGTGGGTTCAAATTGTTTTATCATGGTGTGGATGGGAGGAGAAATGGCGCAGGAGTTATTCTGAAGGAACAGTATGCTGAGAGTGTTTTGGAGGTGAAAAGATTGTCGGATAGAGTGATGTTTATGAAGCTGGGAATTGATGGTATAATGATGAATGTTGTTAGTGCGTATGCTCCACAAGTTGGGTGTGCAATAGGTGAGAAAGAAAAATTTTGGAGTGAATTGGATGAAGTGGTGATGACTGTTTCCAAAGGTGAGAGAGTGGTGATTGGAGCAGATTTCAATGGGCATGTTGGTGAAGCGAACAGAGGGGATGAGGAAGTGATGGGTAGGTATGGTGTTAAACAAAGGAATGCAGAAGGTCAGATGGTAGTGGATTTTGTGAAAAGGATGGACATGGCTGTGGTGAATACGCATTTTAACAAGAGGGAGGAGCATAGGGTGACATACAAGAGTGGAGGAAGATGCACACAGGTGGATTATATCTTATGTAGCAGGGCCAGTTTGAAGGAGATTGGAGACTGTAAAGTGGTGACTGGAGAAAGTGTAGTTAGGCAGCATAGGATAGTGGTTTGTAGGATGACGTTGGTTATCAAGAAGAGGAGGAGGAGTGTGAGGGCAGCACCAAGGATCAAGTGGTGGAAACTGAAAAAGGGTAATTGTGAGGTGGAGTTCAGGGATGAATTAAGGCAGGCACTGGGTGGCAGTGAAGAGTTACCAAATAGCTGGGTAACTACAGCAGAGCTATTAAGGGAGATGGCTAGAAAGGTGCTTGGTATCACATCTGGACAGAGGAAGGACGACAAGGAGACATGGTGGTGGAATGAGGAAGTACAGGAGAGTATACAGAGAAAGAGGCTGGCAAAGAAGAAGTGGGATTGTCAGAGAGATGAAGAAAGTAGACAGGAGTATAAGGAGATGAGGTGCATGGCAAAGAGAGAGGTGGTGAAGGCTAAGGATAAGGCATATGAAGAGTTATATGAAAGGTTGGACACTAAGGAGGGACCTGTACCAACTGGCTAGACAGAGGGACCGAGCTAGGAAAGATGTGTAGCAGGTAAAGGTGATAAAGGATAATGAGGGAAACATGCTCATAAGCGAGGAGAGTGTGTTGAGGAGATGGAAAGAGTACTTTGAGGGGTTGATGAATGAAGAGAATGAGAGGGAGAGAAGGTTAGATGATGTAGGGATAGTGAATCATGAAGTACAATGGATTAGCAAGGAGGAAGTAAGGATAGCTATGAAGAGAATGAAGAATGGAAAGGCTGTTGGCCCAGATGACATACATGTGGAAGCATGGAGGTGTTTAGGTGAAATGGCAGTGGAGTTTTTAACCAGATTGTTTAATGAAATCTTGGAAAGTAAGAGGATGCCTGAGGAATGGAGAAAAAGTGTTTTGGTACCGATTTTTAAGAATAAGGGTGATGTGCAGAGCTGTAGTAACTACAGAGGGATTAAAGTGATCAGTCGCAGCATGAAGTTATGGGAAAGAGTAGTGGAAGCAAGGTTAAGAAGGGGCGTGATGATTAGTGATCAGCAGTATGGTTTCATGCCAGGAAAGAGCACTACAGATGTGATCTTTGCTCTGAGAGTGTTGATGGAGAAGTACAGAGAATGTCGGAAGGAGTTGCATTGTGTTTTTGTAGACTTAGAGAAAGCATATGACAGGGTGCCTAGAGAGGAGTTGTGGTATTGTATGAGGAAGTCAGGAGTGTCAGAAAAGTGTGTAAGAGTGGTACAGGATATGTACGAGGGTAGTGTGACAGCAGTGAGGTCTGTGGTGGGAGTGACGGATGCATTTAAGGTGGAGGTGGGGTTACATCAAGGATCAGCTCTGAGCCCTTTCTTATTTGCAATGGTGATGGACAGGTTGACAGACGAGATCAGACAGGAGTCCCCGTGGACTATGATGTTTGCAGATGACATTGTGATCTGTAGTGAGAGTAGGGAACAGGTGGAGGAGACCCTGGATAAATGGGGATATGCTCTAGAGAGAAGAGGAATGAAGGTCAGCAGGACTAAGACAGAATATATGTGTGTGAATGAGAGGGAGGATAGAGGAATGGTGAGGATGCAAGGAGTAGAGGTGGCAAAGGTGGATGAGTTTAAATACTTGGGGTCAGTAGTTCAGAGTAACGGTGAGTGTGGAAGAGAGGTGAAGAAGAGAGTACAGGCAGTATGGAGTGGGTGGAGAAGAGTGTCAGGAGTGGTTTGTGACAGACGAGTACCTGTAAGAGTGAAAGTGAAGGTCTACAAGAGGGTAGTGAGACCAGCTATGTTATATGGGTTGGAGACAGTGGCATTGACAAAAAGGCAGGAGTTTGAGCTGGATGTGGCAGAATTAAAGATGTTAAGATTTGCACTGGGTGTGACGAGGGTGGACAGGATTAGGAATAAGTATATTAGAGGGTCAGCCCAGGTTGGAAGGTTTGGAGACAAAGCCAGAGAGGCACGATTATGTTGGTTTGGACATGTGCTGAGGAGGGATGCTGAGTATATTGGGAAAAAGATGCTAAGGATGAAGCTACCAGGTAACAGGAAAAGAGGAAGGCCTAAGATAAGGTTTATGGATGTGGTGAGAGAGGACATGCAGGTGGTTGGTGTGACAGAGCAAGATGCAGAGGACAGGAAGAAATGGAAACAGGTGATCTGCTGTGGTGACCCCTAACGGGAGCAGCCGAAAGAAGATGATGATGATGATGATGATAGATATATATATATATATATATATATATATATATATATATATATATATATATATATACACACACACACGTATACATATGTAGCTATATGTATACATGTACATACACACATACATATTTATATATAAAATGTGTGTGTATATAACATATGCCCATAACAAGTAGTGGAGTCATACCTCAGCACCATAAGTCACAACCTCTTAGTGCAAGGGAATGTAATGTAAGTATTTCAGGTATAAATGTAGAATGCTGCTACAGTAACAGGGGTTGTGTCAACAGACATTTTGTGTAGGAAGTCACTTCTGATACTGACATGTAAGCCATCTTTTACTGACAGAGATCATAAAATCATCATAGTGAAGTACCACACAAATCACAGTAATGATCCTGTGGGATACAGCAGAAATATGAGCAATAAATGTGGACAGCCTGAAACAATCTGGCCAGTCCAGAGGTATACACAGAACTCCTTAGTGCAAGACGTGTGGACCAAGCCTGACAAAGGGAATGTTTAAAGACATAAAAATTGGGGTATTACATAAATACTGAAATAGATAAGCTCACACAGTTGATGCAGTCACATCCTTCTGTCTGTCCTAACACATATTAACCAGAGGAGCAGAGGTCCCAAGCCCACATACATCCCAAAAGTTAGTGACATACATCTTCACAGCATCCCACTGCTTTTTCAGACATGCACAACACATATGGTGGCCAGGCAACAGTACATCTGAGAAATATCTAGACATAACATCATACTAGGTAAATACACTGAGCTGCTAGGCATGCCACAAAGTACTGTGTAAATGACAGGCAGACTGCCACAACACTGACCCAAGTTTCCTATGGGGGAATACACATGTACTTGCAAATATAACAGGCACTACAGGCATGTAACAGCATGGAGTAACTGACACCAGTGTGAAAGTGCATACCCACAACCAATATGGACTATGTGACCAAAACCATCCTCATATTTGCCACTCACACACTAACCCTACATATACTGGCCCAATTCACAGTGTAGTCTGATGCCTGACTGTGGTATGGGACATGTTTCAGTCTGGCCCTACAAACATATATGCTGATAGGGTAGTAGAAAGTGGAGCAGCATGCAACGTCAGATAGAACAGGACCAAGAACACTGACATCTACCACAGTCTGTACACAAGCCAAGTAACATGTTCACAATACACTGCTACACATTATTGACACTCTATCAACAATCACCATAACTACAGAGACCTCACTACTGTACAAACTACAACAGAATGTCCAGGTTTGTCCTCAAATATAAGACCTACTATACATAACATGTCTAGCAGTCTGATTTATCACTGGCTTATCAGGAATGATGTCAGTAAATAATGATATACTGTACATATGCACCTCTTACTACATGACATATGGATAAAGGGTGACAGACTTGGGTGGGCAGAAGCACAAACATAGGGCCAATATTGACATATTGCTGTGATAAACTGAGAAAATTCCTGGTATAACAGGGTTGTTGTGACATATCTCTTCTGAGGGATGTCACCATGTACTGACTGCAATAATCAGAGTATGCTACTGCATTTCTAAAGATAGGAAATGTGTGAGTAACACACCACATCTAAGACTCAAAACTCTGGCCAGTCAGCAGATAGCCCTACAGGTGAGAGTTTCCTCAACCATATAACACTGTCATGCTGACTTTAAATCATGCAGAACAGCCATATCCACACAAACCCTGTTAAACCAACATTACTTCAAATGTAGAACAGCAATACTTATATTCTGCCCCCATGTCTTGAACATTCCCCTCCTGTTTGTTGGCCTGTCTCCACAGTGTATGTTGTAAGAGGTATTTACAACTACCCTCTGTGATGCTGTTTGTCAACCACATAAAATCCTGCTCACAGTGAAGGAAATGGGCCAACACTCACATGAAGTTCTTAGTTATAAGAGTGTGTTTCCATGCAATTGGCTATAGGAATGATACCACAGCTGTTCCACATGCAATTAGCAAGTGCGAGACTCCAATTCATGCACAGGCCATCAGCTGATCATGAGCATTACCTAAAAAAGTCAAGCTGCTGCCTATGCAAAAAATATATACTTTTCCACAACCACCAGAGAGGGAGAGAGAGAGAGAGAGAGAGAAAGTAAGAAAGGAAGGGAGTAAGAGCCAAGAGTGTTTGTATATGACCCATGGGTGGAGAGTGGTATCTGGGTATTATAACGGTTGCCTATATTGTTTACTAATCTATACTGTCATATAGTAATTGCACATGGCTGTACACATTTATGTCTGTGGATTCTCTACAACAAATCTCTGCAGTGTCTGAAAACTGTTGGCCTTGTAATGTGGACATTGGGACATATAAGTCCTCAATATAATGATGTAGCAAAACCCACACTGCAATGGATCCTGTCATTACACAATCACCCCAACACCCACACAGGATACTGATGACACACACACAAACACACACATACCAGTACTAAGTTTCAAACCTATACCTGACTATGTATTGCTATTACAGTGTTATGCAGTTATATCACATGCCACTGTGCTTACATGATGGAGAGCTGTCCAAAGGTATCTTTGAAGGTGAGTGACATCAACAGCAGTGCTAAAGGGGGGGGCGGTAAGGGAAGTGAAGTAAGTGTGACTGTCCACAAAATCAGGTGTCAACAAGGACACACACACACACACACACACACACACACACACACACACACACACACACTCTCTGTCACAGAAACATATACATTATCATAGTTGCCAGGATCAGGAGTAGAACTCCTACCTAACTAGTTTGCTACACTACAGTATTACACAGTTATCACAAGTGCCACAGAGCTTACAGGGCTGAAATATGGCCAAAGGGTTATTTCAAGGTGACTGACATCAGCAGGTGTACTAAAGTAGGGCAATGGGAGGTGTAGTGAGTGTGAATGGCTTCAAAACCATTCATCTCCACATACACACACACAGACACACACACACACACACACACACACACACACACACACACACAGACACACACACACACACACACACACACACACACACACACACACACACACACACACACACACACACTTGCCAGTACTGAGATCCATAGGTTCATTGCTTCAGAGGTGTGTAGTAGGTGAATGGGCCTGAAGGCTGTACAAGGGTATGCCAAGGGAATACCTTGGCATCAGGCCACATGACAATAGTCCCCAGTGTGGCTCAGGGGTGTAGTCCCTGGAGTGGTCCTTAGGGGTGGGTATTGTATTCACCATCCACTCATCTGGGTTACTATTGTGGATGGCCAGTAATGTGCACTGCTTTCCATGTATATGATCTATATTCCATAACATGGACAGTGTCTGGGTTGTGCACATGTCCCACATGCATGTTCTTTGACATGTGGAAGTGTACCTGAGGTCTCTGGGGCATGTTGTGTGGACAGATTGTTATCTTCTGATGCAGCATTCTTGACCTCATTTGGTGAGGCCTGGCTATGTAACTGAGGTCATGCTTGCACCTACATTGACAGCATGATATGGGTATTCAGTGGAATTAGTGGTGTCTGTCCATACAGGGCATGTGTATAAGGCATGGTATTCCCTTTGTGGGTAATGTTTGCAGACTCTACATTTGCTGCAGGTGTCCAGTGGGGAACATAGCAAAAGGGCCACTGTACACATTTATTTGCCTACTGAGGGGATGGAACAGGGTGCCATGTCCTTTTACTTGCTGGATAACACACAGTCAGGAGATTAACACATCAAAGTACTTTCTGATGTCAGTGGCACTGTTGTGGTCAACAGGCATGTAGTCCACTGCAATCACTCCATGGTTACTATCTGTGAGGCAATATGCAGGGAACTACCAATATAGTGTTTTTTGCCTAGCCAAGTGTGTTTGTGTATGACACGTGGGTGGAGAGTGTTCTCTGAGTAATAGAAGGGTTGCCTATATTGTTCACCAATCCATAATGTCACATGTAGGGCTTTGGATTGTCTACATCAACCTCTCTGGTGTTTGACATCTGTTGTCCTTGTAAGGCAGACATTGAGACATATACTAGGTCCTCAAAATAATAACTTAGCAAAACCTGCTCCCCAATGGATCCTGTTATTACACAATCACAGGAACCTCCACACAGGATACTGATTACAGACAGACACACACACACACACACACACACACACACACACACACACACACACACACACACACACACATGCCTGTATTGAGATTCAAACACCTACCTAGCTATGTATTGCTATTATAGTGTACGGCATTTATCACATACGCCACGTAGCTTATAAGATGGATGTTGTCCCAAGGTACTTCTAAGGTGAGGAACATCACCAGCCCTTGTAAATACTGGCATTGGGTGATGTAGTGGGTGAGAGATCCCAAAAATAATTTTACCCTATGCATACATTTACATTTTCCAGGGGTGTGGTTCAAACCTCTATCTAACAATCTTTACAGACCATTATGTTACGCATTTACCACATGCACCACTGATCTTACATGGTTTAGGGTTGGCAACAAGTACTTCTAAGGTGGATGATATCTGCAGGACTGCTAAAGTCAGGGTCTGAGATGAGTACTGGGTATAAATGGGGCCAAAATCTTTGAGGTACAGACATACATATGTAGACATATGTACACACACACAAACACTTACCACAGATGAGATTCAAACCCATAGGTCCATAGGTTCATAGGTAGGTACTAGGCTATTGGCCCTAGGGCCTATATAAGCCTAGCCAAAAAGGTACCCTGGCTTTCACCACCCAAGAAAATTAATTATCCTGTGCCAAGTCAAGCAGAGCCACAGAAGTGATCCCTGGGGTGAATTTCCTATTTCCCATCCAATCATCAAGAATTTTCTTGAAGAGTGCTAATGAGGAGTTCTGTTTGACATAGATAGGTAGTCTGTTCCAGAGTATGGGAAGTCTCTGGGACAGGAATCTATCCCCCCAGCATGTTCTGTTTATTGTGGTGACAAGGTTTACGTCCCTAGAGCGTGTAGCTCGGAGGGATTGTGATTTCTTTAAGTGGAGCATATCCAACAGCTCTGGGTTTGACATAGCTTTGTATGTTAGGCAGAGATTGCTTCTGAGTAGGCGATATGCGACGGAGTAAAGCTGGAGTTTTTTGAGACTGTCTGCATAGGGTATCTGTTTGAGGCCAGTAATCCTCTTTGTGAGATATTTCTGTGGCCTTTCCAGTTGCTGTAGATGTCTTGTGAGGTACATACCAAAAGGGGTGTTGTACTCTATAATGGGTCTAATGAGTGATGAGTAGAGGGGAACAATGACCTCTTTTTTTCTGGATAAGAAACCTTTTGTGATGAGATGTGCCAAATAGAAGGATTTTCTGACCACTGTGGCGATGTGATTATCAAAGGAGAGACTACTGTCCACCTGTGTCTGAAGGTCTCTTATCATACTTTCAGTGTTAAGTAGACTACTGCCTATGTGGTAGTTCATAGGTACAGAGTTTTTACCAAAGGGGATGACAATGCACTTTTGGCATTGAGCTTGAGGCCATGGCTTTGCCACCAGACATCTGTCTCAGTGAGGCCCTTTTGTAGGATGTCCATATCATTAGGAGTTTTAATTATGGCTCCTAGTTTGCAGTCATCTGCGAACGTAATTAGCCAAAGACCTTCTGTGTTAGCCTGTACTTCAGAGAAATAGATACCAAACAGGAGAGGACCCAGGACTGAACCCTGTGGTACTCCACTTGTCACTGGTATGAAGTTGGATTTGGAGTCTGCTACTTTCACGGTGTGAATTCTGTCAGTAAGCCAGTTGGCAACCCATCTTGTGACATAGGGATTTATACCTAGTTTAGTGAGTTTTTCTATAATTCCAGAGTGGGGGATGATATCAAAAGCCTTGGCGAGATCTAGATAAGCTGTGTTAACCACCTTACCCTCATCTATGATTTTGGTGACTGCTTCAAATAAGTCTATCAGGTTTAGGAGACATGATCTGCCTTTTACAAACCTGAACTGGGTGGGGTCCAGAGTTTGGAGATTACCAATGTCTTTTGTTTATGAGTTCCATGATGATAAGTTCCATGGCCTTGCAGACCAGGCTTGTCAGGCTAATGGGGCGCTAGTTCCCGGGGTCTGTCATGGCTCCCCCTTTTTGGAGTGGGATAACCATTGCAGTGCACCATTCAATGGGCACAAAGCCTGAGGTGAGGCTATGATTGAACATGGTACTTAGGTGGGGGTGCCAGTTCATTCTCTAGTTCATGTAGAATGCAGCCTGGGATGTTGTCAGGTCCCATGGATGCTGTGTTCTTGGCTTTTGAGAGTGAGGTTTTTACCTGTGCAGCCGTGATTACAGGAACTTTGCATTCTTCCGGTATAGAGATGGGCCCTTTAAGAGGTGAGAGGGGGGTAAAGTTAGCACTGAACCTATCTGCCAGGATGTTGGCAATATCAGTTGGTTCTGTATATTTAGTGCCATTGTGCTGTAACTAAGAGCAGATCTGAGTGTTGCCATTGAGATTCTTGACATAGCTATAGAATACTTTGTGGTTGTCTTTAAAATCAGTGGTGATTTTGTTTTCATAACTAGCTTTGGAGGATTTTATGAGGGATCTCAGCTTCTTACTGAGGCTGACCAGGGAGTTCAACCAATCATGGGATTTTTACTCTTTTTTGCAACAGTTTCTTTCTTCTGTTGTAGAGTTTGTTTATGGCAGAAGACCACCAAATTGGCTTCCTTTTTTTGGAGGATGGCATCTTGGTTCTGTTAGGGATAGCACGATCCATGCACTCGTGTAAGTGTTTATAAAGTTCATTTGTGTTAGCGTTCAGCAGTCGTACCGCTATTGTTCATCTGCATGGGTGTCGTGAAGTTTGCCACGTTTGCTTTAAGAAGAGTGAAGTTGGCGTTGGAGAAATTTTTACTGTTGTTTCCCTAATGGGGGGTGGGGTGGGATGTGGATGTCTAGGGTGATTAGCTTGTGGTCGGATCTGACCAATGAGGAATTGACCTCTGGTGTGGAACACTGGTCACCCATGTTGGTAATGACCAGGTCTAGGATATTGCTGCCCAAAGTGGGGGTGTGGATAAGCTGATCCAAGGCGTTGGAATTTATGAATTCCAGAAAACATTGAGCAAAAGAGTTGGTACATGAGTAGTTTTTCCAGTTAATGGTGGGGTAGTTGAAATCACCCATTATTAGGATGTTGGGTTGTACCCTAATATTTTCCAGTGTATCAAGAAAAGAGGAATGGGAATCCTGGGGCATGATGAGCTTTCTGTAGCAAGCTGCAGTTTGGATTGCTGTCTTGCCCAGAGTTGGATAATCTCAGATGCATTATGCTGAGCAACTAGCATGGAGGTGTGAACATCCTTAATGAATATAGACACACCTCTGCCTTTAGAGTTTCAGTCTGGGTTAGGTGGCCGAATGGTGTGGTATGAATTATAGCCTGGAAATACAGAGGTGCTCTCTGGAGCTTTGAACCAGGTCTCTGTCACTGCACAGATGTCAATGTTCTCCATTTTAAGGATTGCCTTGAGTGAGTGCATTTTGAGGTTTAGACTTCTAGCATTGAGTAGCATTACCCTCAGATTTTGCTTGCTTGTACCTGTTATGGTGGTGAATTTGTCATTTGAACCTTGCCTAAAAAAGGCACTATAGGCATGACAACAGCCTTTGCCAGTATCCGGAATCCCAAGGGCGACAAGTGCAGGCCATCTCTGGCAAAGCATCGTGGTCTGTTGACCATGTCATCCCAGGCAGACAGATACTGGATTCCCTTAAAATGACATCAGAAGCTTAGCCAATTGTTGAAGTCAATCATTTTGCCCTTCTACTGTGGTATCATTCTGGGTGATGGCAGGATGCTACTCAGGGCTAGGGTCATACCTGCCTGGGCTACAAGATCGGAGAGCTCCTCCATGTCTCTTTTCATGTAGTCCAGGGAGGTACATCTCAGGTCATTCACACCAACATGGACAATGACAGAGTCATATTTGTACTTGTTGTGGAGTGACTTGAGTGCATGCATTATGTGGCAGATCCTGACACCTGACAGGCAACTGACAGTAACTTTCTCCTTGTTTAGCCTGGTGAGTGGAACATCAGTGTGCCTGACTATAGAGTCACCTATGACTAGAGTGTTGGGTACATTATGCCTTATGGGCTGTAGTTGAGTGGCACACTGAGTTTGTGGGCTATGTGTCATTTGGGTTCTGTTGGGGGGTGGAAGTTGCTTGCATTTCTGCTTTGGAGGTCTCAGTTGTTTGGACAGATTTTTATTGAGAGCCTCCGTAAATGTAGGCGTGTGTTTTGTGCTTCTATGTGTGTGTTTTGGTGGTGTAGGTTTTGAGGGACTATGTGATGAGTGTGGTGTGGTGCAAGTGTTTACCTTCTCCTCTTGACTGTCTAGTCCAGTCTTCGGTGAAGAGAGCTTTGCCTCCAGTTTGGCTATATAATTGCATCTCTCACAGGTTGTAGTGCTGGGTGGTAGGAGGAGAGGGTTGTCTGTGTACATGAGGCAATTGCTGCATTGTCCTAAGATGCCCAGATTCCTCAGGTAGACAGGAGAAAACACCAGGAGCTGACCTTTATACATGTCTGGATAGATGCTTATTTTTTAAGTACTAAAACTGTTTTCTTCTAGACAAGTGAGGAAAGTTGAGTGCTGTAGTAATTTGTAGCTTATTTAGTGCTTACAATGAGTTCTGAACAAGTGCTGAGCTCAAAGAAACAGATTTGAGTGCTAAAACTAAAAAGTTGGCTAGTTGTAAGGGAAAATTTAAAGAGCAGACTTTATGGCACCAGGAATAGTTTAACCCTATTTAAGTGGGGGGGGGGGGCTCGGGAGCTTACAAACAGTCCTGGATACAGCAAATTTGTATCTGGACTAGACTTGTTACAGGAAAGGGGGGAAACAAGCTTAGAATTTTTTTTGTAGTTACTGCTACTACACTGTTCCACATTTATGGCACGTGCCATGGAGCTTACATGTTGGAGAGCTGTGCCAAGGTATCTTTGAAGGTAACTAACATCAGCAGCAGTGCTAAAGGAGAGGTAAGGGGAGAGTAGTGAGTATCAATGTCCATAAAATCAGGTAATATCAAAGACACACACATTCTCTCACATAAACACACACAGTTTCACAGTTTCCATGTCTGGGATTAAAACTCCTACCTAACTAGTATGCTACAGTATAGTATTACTCAGTTATCACAAGCGCCACAGAGCTTATGTGTTACAGAGCTGTCCACAGGTATCTTTGAAGGTGACTAACATCAGCAGCAGTGCTAATGGAAGGGTAAGGGGAGAGTAGTGCGTGTCAATGTCCATAAAAGCAGGTATCATCAAAGACACACATGCTCTCACACAAACACATACATTTTACAGTTGCCATGTCTGGGATTAGAACTCCTACCTAACTAGTATGCTACATTATAGTATTACGCAGTTATCACAAGTGCCATGGAACTTAGGGGGCTGTCTTTTCTCCAAAGGGTTATTTCAAGGTGACTGACATCAGCAGGCATGCTAAAGTAGGGCATTGGGAGGTGTAATGACTGTAAATGGCCTCAAAATTATTCATCTCCACACACACACACACACACACACACACACACACACACACACACACACACACACACACACAGTTTCACACAGTTTCATAGCTGCCATGTCTGGGATTAGAACTCCTACCTAACTAGTTTTCTACACTACAGTATTACACATGTATTGCAAGCACCACACAGCTTATAGGGCTGAGACTTGCCAAGAGGGTTATTTCAAGGTGACTGACAGCAGGAGTGCTAACATGGGCAATGGGAAGGGCAGTGTGTGTGAATGGGCCATAAACCATTCCTCTGGAAACACACACACACACACACACACAC
This sequence comes from Protopterus annectens, assembly GCF_019279795.1. Taxonomy (NCBI): domain Eukaryota; kingdom Metazoa; phylum Chordata; order Ceratodontiformes; family Protopteridae; genus Protopterus; species Protopterus annectens. Next base: position 1,309,196,943 of record NC_056744.1, read on the forward strand.
ACAAAAAAACTTTACATCTGACAGGACTGGGTATACAAATGCTAGATGAATACTGATTTGTACTATCGTGTTACACAGTTATCACAAGCACCACAGACACTATAGGGCTGAGGGCTACCAAAAGCAATGTCTACAGTGATTGACATCAGCACATCATGTGATATCGGCCAATTGGATGTGTGGTGGGTGGGACAGGCCTCATAATGGAAATCTCTCTGTCACTGTGTCTCTCTCTTCCCCACATCTGTGTGTGTGTATGTTTGACATATTATAGTGTGTTGGCATTGGATATTTGTGAATATTCCTATCCAATGTGTGTGCAAAGCATGAATAGTGTACAATGTGGTGTGTGTGCACAGACATCTGCGACTGACAGATATGCATAGTCCACTGTGTTGTCAGACATGGGCTTCATTTCTCTAAGTGTAGAAGCATGCCCAGTATGACCTTCTGTATTTAGTGTGTGAATCCATTACAGGTAGGCTGCACTCCAGTCCAGGGTTTGGTATTCTACACCTACAGCTAGCAACCTGTTAATGCAGGATATCTGTAGATAGGTTGACAATATGGAGTCACAATGGGTGACAGATAGTGGGATACTGTAACTGTTGCTGTCTGTGCTGCTTGTGTTACATGGTTAGTGTTAGCAGAGATATTCAGACTTATGTACTGTTTTACACTGTGATGTATTATGTCATCAACTACTAACAGGTATACTTATTTGCTCACAGTTATTTCCTGGGAAATACAAGATGAAAGAAGCTGTGTCCAGTATTGTGATCTGCAGCCTACATATCCTTGCACACTCATGCCATTCTGGAGGGGTAGCTGCAGACACTTGCTGATGGGTCTGTGTAAATGGTCCAGCACCTTGGTACTATGGTGGCTGAGGATCCCCTTCTTGTACATATATCGATGTAACAGACTGGCCATATCCTGCTATACCCATACCTCTCAGCTGTACAGATTCACCCAGGTTACCCAGAGGCAGGGCTCATATATCTGGTCAGTTCCACCCAATTCCCTTGGATGCTCACATCCATATCATAGATACAACTATCAGAACATAGTACTCCATTCAGCAATTGATAGGAAGAGTGACTTACCTTGCGGCTGTGCCAGTATTCAGGATGTTGCTGGAGGGCTGACTATGTCAGATGCACATAGTACACTCCTTATACATGGTAAAGCACAGGTAGTGTCATGTTTGGCATCCCCGTTACTGTATGTGCGAGTCAGAGAGGGGTGTCATTCCCTGGGTCCCTACCCTGCCAGTGTATGTGCTATGCGTTGTCTCTTTGCCAAAGCCTGGGCATACTGGGCATGCCTCCTTCTGCCTACATGGGCAGGCTCAGGTTGTTGTTCCTCTGAGTTCCACTGTGCCTATGATGGCCTTGACAATGGTGAGGGACTGTGTGGCCTTGCCCCATGCTGTTCCTGCTGCAGCAGTTTCTGCAGGATCCTATTGTGTAGTATGAACATTTGTATACATGTAGCTGGAGAGTACTGCAAGGCTCCACTGGATATGTCCAGGCAGCAGAACCGTGACTTGAGCATCCCAAACACACACTTTTATGATTCTGGTTTGTGCGTGTGCCTCATTATGGAGTTGTCGTTTGGGTGTGTGTACATTTCTGATGGATGTCATCAGCCATGGCTCCAGTGCATAACCAGCATCCCCCACTAGGTGCCATATGGAATGTCCCCACTGGCAAATAACTGGTACAGCTGTGTCATATGCCAGATGTGGGAGTTGTGATAGCTTCCAGGGCTGCCAGCACACACATTCAAGATAATGCCCTGGGAATCGCACATGACCTGGCAGTTGATGGACAGGAAGCCCTTGCGGTCTATGTAGACCATATCCTGCTCACCGGGTGGTGATTTGATGTGTATGTGCATGCAGTCTATAGCACCCACTACCTCAGGGTACTCTACTATTTGGTGGAAGAGACACATATTGCTGGTCAATGCCTCACAGGTGTTGAGGAAATATATGTGCTCACTGGCATGTGCTGACATGGCATCCAGGAACTGATGGAGTACCTTGGATGCTGATGCTTGTGAGATCCCCATGATATCCCCAGTTGCCCTTTGGAAGGTACCTGTGGCTAGTATTCCTAAGCCTACACATACCTTGGTAATCATTGGGATGGGTTCCCCTTTGTTGGTTTTGTGTGTGAGGCATGGCCGGCACAGCTCAACAATTTGCTGTAGAATGCCCCTGTCCATCCTATAGCACTCCACTATCTCCAACTCATGTAGCCCCTGGTAGGTTACCCTGGGTCTGTACACTCTTCTTCTCCTCACTGTGGGTTGGTAGTCAACATTCACATCCTCACCACCCTCAGCCTCTTCCACATATTGATGTATGAGAGCAACAGCAGCCCCTAACACTTTGTTAGTTTTGTCAGGAAAAATGTCCCCATCTGTGTACACCGGTGGTGTAGAGTTTGTGGGAAAAAAAAGACTGGAAGGTGTTTGCATAGTTTATAGTGGTGTGCTAGGCTGTTCCATGTGTAATTGGCTGATTCTGATACATTTCACCTGCCAGCTATGTTAGTTTTCCTTGATTACCTTCTTACTGCTGTTTTCCCTTCCCATTGCCTTCCTGTTTAAGCCCCAAGACGTGGCACACATACCCAGTGCTCAGATGTGAATAGAGCTGCTATTTCCATTTTTTTTTTGTTTAAAAACCCAGTACACGGCACGCACACCCGTTTAGGTAATGTAAACACTGCTAGGCAGCCTCAGACACACCCCCTTCCATAGCTGTGCTTAGCTAAGTGCAAACACGGGCCACAGAGCTCCAATAAGCTTACAGCATGCACGACACACCCCTTATGAGGTCATCTACCTCTTATACTATGGTGTTGCTGCACCTACATGGTTGGGTGGAAACTAACACTGAGAGGAAATCTGTGATTCAGTATCAATCCCCTCATTTGCATAAAAACAGAATGCTAATTCATAGTTACCACACTGAGCCTTCCCCCTTAGCAACCACTATTCCCTGGTATTGTCTTATGCATGCCATTGACTATCATGGCAAAATGCTGATTTGGGTTTAAAAGCTTATTTTCAACTTTTTTTCTTATTTTTGGGACAATCTCATTTGTGCACTGCTGCCCTGTGCTTAAATGGCCAAAAAAACTTAAAAGTTTTTTTTTTATAATTTTACAAATATTTCTCATGCCAATGGCCATCTATTTGGCCATTGACATGCCTACTACATTGAATACATGCTTTCCTTAGCTCTCATGCCTTCATTTTGTAATTTGCAGAAATGTATTTGGTTAGTAACCGAATACTTTTCTGCAGGTTACACTATTCCTGCACAGATGCCTGCCTACTTCCTGGATCACTAATTCACCTCATTTGCATCATTTTCACCAGCAAATGAGGTAATTAGCATATAGTAGTGGTGTCCATCCAGGAATAGTGTAGGAGTGCTCGTGCACATCCCGGGAGCTCGTTCCTGGATCACTCGTCGGCCATATTGTGTGCAGCAGGTCTTGCACTATTCCTGCACTCCGTGCAGAACTTGCTGAATCCGAGAGCAAGAAAAATTTGAAGAAAATTTTAATAAAGATATTGAGCATAATAGAAAACATTTTATAGATACGTAAGATGTGGGGAAAGACATACAAATTAATAAACTGTATGTAGATTCTAAAATTTATTCTCAGAACAGATTATAGATTTGTTTACTAAATCTTATGCAAAATAGTTTGGCTCCACAAAGGGGGTGATAAGTTTTTCTTCTGATATCTGGGTAAGCTCAGATACTGAAATCAAAATATTTTATATTGAAAAAGAACTATGCAAACTGGATCCAAACAAAGCACTGGGAGGAGATGGAATTAGTAATAATGGCCAGAAAACACTTCAGCAAGAACTTATAGTACCATTAGACTGTATTTATATAGTATATATCATGGACAGAAGTAGGTTAAAAATTAAAAAAAGATAGCTGGGTGCACAAGACCCAGGATAAAAAAGTGCCCAATCCTGGTTTGCACACTGGTGCCAGACTGGAAAAGATGGCAGTGTAGAATCCTCAAAATACAGAAACATTCCTACAATGGGGCCAGGCCAGGGCCAGGGGGAAGATGGCTCCCCTATTGTAGAAGGAAGTAGTAGTCCACAAAAATCACAAAACCTGATAGGCCAAAGTAGAGCCATAAAGACGATAAAGTGGACTATTGAGGATAAGAAAGAAATGATGTACTGTTACTATTACGCAAAAAGCCCAGAATTTCCAGACACAAGATATACAAAATGATTAAGAGAGAAATTAGGGGAAAGAAAAATACTTCCACAAGAAAAACTGTCATAAGCTTCAAATAAAAAATTGTATTCATTAATACAACAGATTTGTGAAAAACAGTATATAGATCAAGAAATGTTAATATGTTTGGAAAAAGAAGCATCTGAGGAAGAGTGAAAGTAGAAACAACAAAACTTAGAGATTTTTGAAAAGCATAAAAAAGAAATATAGACATGGGACAGAAAGAGAGATTTGCTATTGGTGCAATATTTATGCAAAGGAGAAAGCCAAATTAATCAACATAAAGAAGGCAGCCCCAAAGATATTCAAAGAGAAATACAGGCAAAGATATCCAGATATGGAAAATTTCACAATAAAAAAATAATATCACAAAGGGAAAATGTAGAAAAGAAGATTAGTAAAGCAGAAGTTAAAAAAATAAAAGTAGAAGCTATGGTGTGCCTGCAAAGTGAAGGATTTGGTGTAGAAGGTCTAACACAGGTTACATCACAGCATCATGGCATGAGTCCCCAAAGTAAGGAGAAACAGGAAGATCTTGAGACATCTGAAGAAGAAAGATGGACATGGGAAAGAAAAAGAGATTTAATATGATTTAATATGGTGCAGTATTTATGCAAATGAGAAATCAAGTTAATCAATACAAAAAAGAGCAACACCAAAGATATTTGGAGAGAAATACAGGCAAAGGAATCTAGACATGGAAAACTTTAAAATACAAAAAAATAAGAAGACAAAGAGGAAAAGTAGAAAAGGAAATTAGTAATGGAGAAGTTAAAGAAACAGAAACTGAGGTTATGGAGTACCTGCAAAGTAAATAATTCAGTTTAGAAAATCTAATTCAGAAAGCACAACAACAGGATAGAGCAATGGATACCCAAATTAAGGGGAAACCAGTGGAACGGGAAGGAATTGGTCAAGTGCCATCCAAGCGATATAACAGAAGTAAACAGGATATATTACAGTGCAGCTAAATCAATACCTGATAAAATTCTGCCACAAGAACACAGGGCAGTAAGGGAAAGGATGGGGAGAAATCGAATACCATCATGGAAGTATCGAATAGAGAAAACTATAAAGCAATTGAGACAAGAAGTGCCACTATTAGATGAATATAGAAAAGGGAACAGATCAATAAAAATACTAAGAAAGACAGCTCTATAATGCACTATCGCAAATAAACTAAAAGTCTTAGCACAGGTGGAAAAACTTAGAAGATACACAGATAAATAAAAAGGAAAAGTACAAAATAAGCATTTTTATTGATGACCCAAAAAAGTTTTATAGAGAATTGGGAAACAAGGTAAAAGGAATTGAAAAACTACAAAAAAAGAAGAAATAGATGCATTTTGGAAAAGTATCTATGAAGATCCTGTGGAACATAAAGACGCTAAATGGATAGAAGAAGTAAAACGAAGAATAAGAAGTTTAAAGGTACAGGATATGAAATGGGATAGAGATTGAAACAAAGTTAAGTAAAGCCTCTAATTGGAAAACCCCAGGCCCAGATGCAGTACCCAACTTTTGGCTAACTATTAACATCTTGGCATGAAGATTAGCCATGAGTAAGAGCTATTTATATGCACACCCCAAACAGACACCAACCTGGCTAACAACAGGAAAAACAATGCTCCTACTTAAGAGTGAAACTGCAAGCTACTCTAAAAATTATAGACCAATAACTTGCCTTCCGTTGACGTATAAACTACACACGGGAATTGATACTGACAGAGCTTATAGTCATTTAGAAGAAAACTCAATTATGGCAGTAAAACAAAAGGGCAATACAAGAAAGTCATATGGAACAAAGGATCATTTGTTGTTAAAGTCATAGTGGAGAACTGTAAAAAGGGGAAGAATCTAAATATGGCATGGATTGACTACAAAAAAGCATTTGATAGTATCCCACATTCATGGATAAAAGAGTGCTTAAAAATGTATAAGATACACCCTACACTGATCAACTCCATTACACTGACTGAAACAGTGACAAACCACTTTGCATTTAAGCCATGATAAAGGACAAATTATTATCTCAAGGATAAAAATTCAAAGGGGGATATTCCAGGGTGACTGTCACCACTGCTATTCTGCCTTGCCCTTAACCCATTAAGCTGTCTGTTTAACAGCTTAGGCCATGGCTATAATTTGGCTCCTAAAACAACAAAGTGTAAAGACTTCTCATCTTCTCTTTGTCAGTGATTTAAAACTGTATAGCTCAACAGTTGAGGAACTGAAAGCACAACTGCAAGTTGTCAAAACTTTTTCAGATGATATAAGAATGTAATTTGGTCTTGATAAATGTGCAAAAGCAACCTTTAAAGCAGGAAAACTGCAGTACCAGGAAAACATCAGTCTGGGACAAGAATGTGATATAAAAGAACTTGAGCAAGAAGAAATGTATAAATATTTGGGAACTGATGAAGGATCAACAATAAAACATGAACAAATGCAAACAAAACTTAGTAAGGAATACTTTAAAAGACTTAAATTAATCCTGAAACTAGCGTTAACATCTAGGAACAAAATCCAAGCTATAAACCAATTTGCTCTTCCTGTCCTAACTTACAGTTTTGGAGTGACTGACTGGCCCCAAAATGTGTTGGATTGATTAGATAGGAAAACAAGAAGGATGCTTCATGCTCACCAAATGATTTATAAAAATGAGTGCATACCAAGCTTATATATTCCCAGTACCGAAGGAGGGATGGGTCTCCTTGAAATTGATTACATGTATAGATCTGCAGTCATGGGACTCCACACATCTACTGACCTCACAAGACCCAAACATAGTGAAAGTTTTGAAACATGAGGATAATAGATCTAAAATGACTTCTCTACTTAATCTAGCAGAAGCTTATCTGCGTCAAGCAGGAATGGAAATCAAACCAGAAGCAGATAAAAATCAGGCAGCAACTGAGTGTGCCAAAAAAGAAAAAAGAAAAAAATATAAGTCAAAGGACCAGATCAGAAGGCAAGAAATTTGGAAAATGCATAAATATAGTAGTAAGTATAGAAAACTTCTGGAAGAACCTCATGTTGATCAGGAACAAAAGCAGGAATGGTTAAGGGGAGGCAAACTCAAGCCAAGCAATGAAAGTTTAATACTGGCGGCCCAAGATAGTGGGCTGCGTACACGTTGGTTTACAAGGTCCATTGAACATGTGGGAAAAACAGACAAATGTAGGTTTTGTAAAACCGAATTGGAAAAATGTTGCACACCTCGTTGCTGGTTGTGACATACTAATGGCAGAAGGACTGTATACTGAAATGCATAATAATGTGGCAAGATTGTTGCACTGTGGATTGTGTAAATATTATGGTACTGAAGTGTCTGAAAAACACTGGCATCATAGAAAATGATGAAGTTTACATCACATGGGATCATCCATCACAAACAGTTCAAAAGATAGATGCTAGAAAACCAGATATAGTGGTCCATGAAAAGAAGACAAAAGTAGCATTGATTACTGAAATCATCACACCCAGTGACTACAGAGTCTTGCGTACTGAGAGACACAAAGTCATAAAATAGCAGGATCTGCAGGCAGAAATGAGAGCAGTGTGGAAGAAAGATACCCAGACAGTTCTAATAGTAGCAGGAGCAATGAGTCTCATAAAAAAGAATCTACAATCGTATTTAGATATGTTACCAATACATGTAACGACATAGGAATTGCAGAAGGAGTCATTACTGGGCATATTGCGGGTGCTGCAAAGAGCATTTCTGGCTGATGTCAAAGATTGAAACAATACTAATTTCATGAACTTGATTTATATATATATATATATATATATATATATATATATATATATATATATATATATATATATAATCAGTTAGATTTCTCAAGACTGGAGACATGCACTTAATAAACCTGTCTTTAAAGGAAAGGGGAGTAGGATAAATGCAGAGTCATAAGTCTACTTTCATGTTGTGGAAAAATAATGGAGAAGGTAATATTGGATAGGTTACTGTCAGAATTGGAAAGGCTGTGACTTGAAACCATATACCAGAGTGCATATGCTGAAAATAGATCTATTACCACCTGTAATATGATGTTCTATAACAATATAATAACAGCTATGAATGAAAAACTGTGCTGTGGTGTAATTTATATAGATACAACTACAGCATCTGACAGGGTCATACACAAAACAATGATCAGTAAATTATAACAACTAGGTATTGAGTTACTCTTGATAAGATGGATAGCTACATGACTTACAAATAGGACAAGGCAAGTATCATACAGCAATTGGACAGGTGAAATCCTTGGTTACAGTCAGGATGTCCCACAGGGTTCTGTCCTAGGCCCTTACTTGTTTAGATTGTACCTTTCAGAATTATCTAAAGTGTTCTACAGTCTGTATGCAGATTATCTGAAACTGGGTAAACTGATTACATGTGTTACAGATAGGGCGTGTCTGCAGAAGAACATGACTTAATTGACCATTTGGGCACAGGAGAATAATATGCTGATAAATACATCAAAAACTAAGCATATGAGATTTGGGAGACATAAACTGAAAGGTGAATATCTAATACACAGTGACTGAAATTGTGGATTCTTTTAAGGACCTCAGTATATGGGCAGATCCAGCTCTGAGTTTTTCTAATCATATCAACTAATTGGTTAATGACAGTTACAGAACTATATCTTGTATAAAAAGATTTATACAGTTGAGGAAATCAGAAATGATAAAGTCATTGTTTGTAAATTTTATTAGACCCAAACGTAAGTGTGTAATAACAATATGGAAACCTTATAATAAAAGGAGCATGAGTAAACTGGAAAGAGTACAGCAGAAATATACCAAGGGCATCCATGGATGTGAAAATTTAAGTTATTATGAAAGACCAAAATATCTGAAGTTGTACAGTGGCTTCTATAGATATGTAAGATGAGCTCTTGTTCAGATATATAGGGCATTTAGAGACAACTACTTCTGGTAATGTTTTGAGGTTATCAAAAAAGTAGTAGAGAATCATCAGACAACCTATGTTGAAGTCTCTATAGGCATGAGAAGTGTACCAATTGGTTCTCTGAGAGACCAGCTGATGCATGGAACAGACTACCAATTTACATTAAAGCAAGTACTAGTTTAAATATGTTTAAGAACAGCCTGGACACTTATTATGGGAACAACTGTTTTGATATATTGGCATGCTAGAAGGGCATTAGTGCCAATGCTTGAATTATTTTTATGTATGTACGTAAACAACAATTTTTTTGTCAAGGAAAGGTTATTTCCTCCAATTTGTGAAATGAATTGCCCTAAACCATTTTTATATTCAGTAAACAAATTACAGCTTCAAAACACATGGCCTTATGTGCCTCTATCTCCGCTACTGCATCTCCAGTAGCCTGGATTAGAGCCAGGAAACATGTATTCTAGTCTGCTGGCTATGTAAAAGAATTTATGTTGGTACTTCTACCAAAAAAAATCTAAGCCTCCTAATTTTAATCATATTCAGGGCACGAGGTTAACTTTCTTCCAGAAGCTAACCGATATTTCAGAATTTATTGAAACTTCCCATTCTTTTAATTCCCTTTTCACTGGTTTTTCATAAAGACATATTAACTTTTTATTAACCTGTGAAATCAAGTTTTTAGGTCCCACTCTATCCTCTGTCATCTCAATTTTCCAATTTATAATCAGTGGCCATTCTCTTTAATGAATCTTTTTTTTAAACAAGAATGACATAAGCAATCATACATTTATAGAAATAAAAACAAACCATATTGACATAATCCCAGCTGTGCCACGGTGGTACAGCAGTAGCATTGTTGCCTCACAGCAAGAGGTTCTCCTGTTTGATTTTTGACTGGAGTGCTTTCTGTGTGGAGTCTGCATGTCTTCCCCGCAGTCGAGTGGCCTCCGAAAGACATGTGTGAATGGGTGTGCCTTCGCTGAAGGTTGGGCATCAGGCTGGCAACTCGGCACCATAAAAATCTACTGCCAATCATTAGCAGACCGGAGTTCCACTGTGGTGACCCCTAACCAGGAAAAGCCGAAAAGGCAAACAAAACATTGACATAATCCCAGCTGCAAACATTATACATCACTTGTAATCTACCTAATCATTGTCAGTCAAACATTATTTATTTATTTATTTATTTATTTTATTTATTTTACATTTGTTGACCGGGCTAGTCTAGCTGGATATATGTCCATTTTCAGTAGAGGCCTGGGGAGAAAAGCTCCAAGCATGAACAGTGACAACGTTAACAATATAAAAAGACATGATAAAGCAAATACAGAGGCAGCATTGTTCAAAGAAAAATTTAAAATTATAAACTATAAAAATTTTAGTAAAAAATTCTACTAAACAATATACTACACACATGAGAAGGTATGAGCAAGACTCAGTTAAGAGAAAAAGAAGATATATTTTATCTTCATATTATGAAGAAAAGGGTAATAGCTAGATATGGAGGCATAGGTTAGAGGGGTAGAAAAGGAAGGGGAAAAATATATCAGTCTGGGTTAGCACATGGACAGAGCCAATGAGTTTTGAGATGTTCTTTTAAATGTTTTTTAAATAGAGAAGTCGAAGCAAGGGTTGATAATTCAGAAGGAAGCAGATTCCAGTTTTTACCTGCAGTGTTTGAGAAAAGTGTATCACTGGCTTTGTTGTTGGATTTAATAGAGGAAACTAGAGGCTTATTAGCAAACCATAGTGTAGCTAGATTTTTATATGGTGTAATTAGATTAGTGAGGATAGGAGTGTTATTAGGGTGGTATAGGATCTTTTGAGTAATAAGTAGTTGTTGGCAGAGTATGTGGTTTTGCAATTTGAGCCATTCAAGTTGTTTGAGGTTGAGGCAGTGGTGAGTTTTAAAGGGGGAGCATTAATGAATCTAGCTATGCTATTATAACAGGTGGAGAGTTTAGAGAGGTTGTTTTTCGATAGGGTGGAAATTAGGTGGGTCTGGGCAATAGTTTTCCTTGCAGAAGGGGTAAGGAAGGGTTTAATTCTATAGAGGGTACCAAGTTTTTTGTTAACAGTCTTTATGGTGTAGTTCATGTGGTCATCAAAGCTGAGACGATTATCAATTGTTACACCTAGTAGGCGGGTTGTACTGTCTGGGGTTATGTTAGTACCATTGTTAGAGGTTACAGAGAAGAATGGAATAGGTGATTTATGGGTTGGAGTAAAAAGCAGTAGTTTTGTTTTTTTGTGATTCAGGAGTAGGCAGTGTTCCAAAAACCAGTTTTCAACATTATTAAAAACAGTTTGGGTGAGAGAGTGGAGAGAGGCTATATTCTTGGCTGAACAGATTAAGGTGGAGTCATCAGCATATTGAATGCAGGTGGCTTGAGGTATGTTCATGTGTAGATTGTTAATAAATAAGGAAAAGAGTAGGGGACCTAAGATAGAGCCTTGGGGTACTCCAATATTTACTGGGAGTAGTGAAGACAGACTGTTCTGCCAAAGTACTGCTTGATGTCTATTTACCAAATAAGACCTAAACCATTGTATAGCTTAAGGATCGAGAGAATGGGCCTTTAGTTTGTCTAGAAGTAAGTTATGGTTAACCATATCAAAGGCTTTTTACAGGTCAATAAATAGTGCAGAGGAAAAATAGTTATTGTTGTGATTTTTGTTTATAGAGTCAGTAAAGGATAAGAGGGCAGTCGATGTGCTATGGAATGGCCTAAAGCCATGTTAGCAGTTTGCTAGTAGGTTATTTTGCAGTAAGTGGTTAAGTAGTTGTTTGTGAATACATTTTTCCATTATCTTAGCAAATGGGGAGAGTAAAACAATAGGACAAAAGTTAGAAAGCTCAGTAGAAGGTCCACCTTTATGTAGAGGGATGATGTGGGATACTTTCCATAAAGTAGGGATTTTGCCTTCTGAGATGGTTCTGTTAATAAGGATAGAGATGGGAACATCTATGGCTTTTGTGGCAATTTTTAGGTATTCAGATGGGAGATGGTCAGCAGAAGGGGTGCAAGGTTTCAATTTTTGAAGTAATTTACAGATGAGAGATGTAGATACAGGTTGTATATGAAAGGTGGGAGATGAAGTCTTGGGCATATTTAGTGGGGAAGCAGTGAAGGGTGGTAAGGAATTGGCTAGAGTTTGAATGGCTTCTGTAAAATAGTTATTAAAGGCATCATTACACAGCTCATTACACAGCTCATTCAAGTCCTGCCTTCTCTTGAACCTCATTCCTCCCATGTATGTATTTTTCCCACAGTTCCCATTTTTCCTATGTAAATTGCACCTACCCTTTTTTAAAGATCCCAATTCCAGTTGTTGTAGCTCTGTTACTATATTCACTACTTCTAGCACAGTTGGTTTAGCCTTTTATTTCCATTTTCTACTAATTGCTTTTTTGGCAGCCATCATAATTAGACTCAGCAAGATGTTACTATGTATAAGCAATTCTGATTCTGTATCATAGCTCAGAAAAATAATTTCCCTAGTTATACCAATTTGCTCACCCAGTATCTCTGACAGAGTAGTCTGCATGGGAGTCTAAAGTCTACCAACTCAGAACACTCCCAGAAAATGTCCCCAATTACCTCTTTCTTCCCCATTACACCTCCAACATTTGCTGTCTACCCGAGGAGAAATTCTCTAGAGTCTACTTGGGGTATAAAACAGCTATGTAAACATTTCCAAGAAAAAACCCTAAATCATCTTGGTTTTGTTGCATATTTGGGAGACAAACATATATCCCCCATTGTTTCTTTGTGAATTACTTATCCAATCTCTCTTCCCAATCCTTTCTAACCTCCCCTGATTGATTCTTAGTTATTATGCCATATTTTATATACTCTACTAATTATTCCGTTTTTAATGGCAGCTTCTATTCTAGATTATATCAAACACTCTGCCAGTGGTGGTCTTTTGTTTAGGGCCCTCTATTTCTTTCTCTTTGCTTATACTCTGATATCAATCATTGATAGGGAAGGCAATGTCTTATCTGCAGTTCAAATAAATTCTTGGCATCTTCCCAATCTATCATCTTTCCCTCTCTAGTTATTTTTCCAAATACCTTGGTTACTTTGCCAGTTTTCGCCAATAAATTCCAGCCCCTTCCTGCCTGTTGTCTGTATCCCTAATTGCAATCATCCCTATCAGCAGAATCTCCTTTCTCCATTCCTATGTTGGCTTTGTCCATAGAATACTTTATGCTACTTTATGAATATAGTGTTCTGTATGACTATTGTTAATCTTCTTAAAGATCTGCATCCAAACTTCCAGTCACTCCATTTCTTGAGATTCTCCACTGTTTCATCACCATCCCTTTCCACTTTGAATTATAGATTTCTGCTTGAGCTATGCATAGGAGTCTTAACTGTGTAGCTCTGAAATACTCCCTCAAATTGGGCAATCCAATCTGCCTTGTTTTATTGGAAGAATCAGCTTATCCCTCTTCAGTCTTCCGGTCTTCTCCCCCCACATAAAAGCCTTCAGCTTTTTATTAATAGTGATCCACAACTTCTCCTCTGATTGATAAAAATATGCCTGACTCATGTACAAGACTAAAGGGACTAAAAGCATGTTAACTGCTTATTTCTTACAATCCATATCCATATAACAGAGCTTTCAGTTTCTCACTTTTTGTATTATCTTTTGTTTAGTCTCTTCCCACATATCCTTAGCTGCAGCACTGGAATCATTTTTAATCCATATTCCTAAATACTTCATTCTATCATGTCCCCATAAATATGGACATTGCTGAACCAATTTGTGTGCAGGCACTTTATGACTATTATGTAAGTCACAAAGGAAGCGGAGTACAGCAGAAGTAAGAACAAAACTCCAAATTTAATTCCAGGAATGTGCACTTATAACATACGGATGAGCACTTTCACCATTACAGCTTCTTCAGATCCTTGTATAAAAGTCACAGTAGACCTCCCCTTATATAAGCAGCTCAATTAATCAATTAAAACAATTTAAACAATTAAAAGCAATGCTGGAGAATTTAAAGAACTCTCCCATATATAAACATGTTAATGTAAAGTAAGACAAAAATATATAAAACTTGCATAGTGACCTAAAAACATATAAATAAACATTCTGATAAGTTAATATTGATAAAATACATAATCAAGAACATATACAAATAAATGATAGTTCATTTTATGTGCCTGCGTTGTCTCAGCTTAGGTTTTATAGAAGCTCTATCATTCAACCCATGCCCCCTATCAGTTTTCAAATGAATGATCCAGTCAGTCTCCTTAGATTCAGTAAGATTCATAGTATTACCACCCCTCTTATTCACAACAATTATCTCTAGGACCCGGAACAAGAAAGTATGATCATTGTCATTGGTGGTTATATGTTTTGCTAAGGCATTGTGTAAAGTGCCCTTTCTCATGTGGTAAATATGCTCTCTCATTCTATCCCTTAACGGACGGTTAGTTTTACCAACATAAAAACTCGGGCATGCCTGACAAGTAGCTAAATACACCACATTAGGTGTCATACAATCTGCATCTGCCTTGATGGAGAAAATGGTGTGTAAATCCGGGTGTATAAACACCTCACTGCTATCAATAAATGAACAGAAGTTGCAGTGACCACAGGGTTTAGTGTGACCAGTGTTTTTCATAATCCTATCATGTCTGGGGTGACAAAGCAATCGCTTTAGGTTGCTCTTATTCTGAAATAGGAAACTTGGTGTCTCCCCCACAATGCGTTTCAAGTCATCATCAACCAGAAGAATATCCCAATGTTTGCTAATAATTTCCTTTAACTGATATTGATCAGAAGTATACAGAGTAGAAAATTTAATAGATCTATTTAACATATGATCTCCAACGGTTTGATCTTGGACCCTGGGTCCAAAGTATGGTGCACCTGAAGTGGTGCATGACATGTATGCTTCCTCCATGTACGGTATAATCTCATTATTCTTGTATCCCAGAGTCAGTAATCTATTTCTCAGATTGTCTAATTCTGAGATAAATCCCTGTTCAGTGGGGTTCAATCTCGAGGCTCTAATGGCCTGTCCTTTCATTATATTCTTAAAAACAAATTGTGGGTGCATACTAGACCTTAATAACAAGGAGTTGCAGTAACATGCTTTGCGATAGACCCCCGTATTTATCATATCATCTGTTAATCTCTCAATATATAGGTCTAAAAAATCAATTCTATGTGTGGAATAGTTCATGGTAAAAGTAAGAAATGTAGTTAAATCATTCATAATGGATAGCATTGATTCCAACTGTTCTGATGTTCCATTCCAAAGAACAAAAAGGTCATCAACAAACCTTCTGTAGAACACCACATGTTCACAGAAAAGTGCATTCTTAAATAAAACATGTTCCTCCCAATATGCAAGGAACATGTTGGCGTAGCTATTTGCACATGGAGTGCCCATAGCTACACCATCACGCTGTTTATAGATCTGGTCTTGGAACATGAATAAGTTGTTCTCCAAGACCAGTTCTAGAAAATGAACTATGAGGTCTATCAATACTGCAGTGTAAGTACTGTGTGCTTTCAGATAATTTAACACATAATCAAGTCCTATATCATTAGGTATTACAGTAAATAGGGATTGAATATCAAAAGTCACAAAAGTACAACTAGAGATTCTATCATGGTGTCCAATACATTCATACAGATCAATCAAAAATTGCTTGGAATCCTTCAAGACTGTAACATTGTCATTCAATACACATCTCAGATGTTTTTCCACAAAGACTGAAAGGTGTTCAGTTACCCAACCATGGCCAGAAACTATGGGTCTCATGGGTGGGTTCTTCATATTTTTGTGTACCTTGGGGAGACCTTGTATAATCGGTATAGTGGGTGTATAAATCATAAGGTATCCATATAGCTCCTTATTTATTAAATTACTTCTAAGAATGTCATAAAGCGTGTCATGAATATATCTGACAACAGAGTGAACCTGTTCCATGGAAGTAGGTTCATAGAACCTGTCCTGTAACATGGAGGACATAGCCTCCGTATAAAATGACATATCCAATACTACAACTTTCCCACCTTTATCAGCTGGTCTAATTATAATGGTAGGATCATTCTGCAATTTCCACAGACACTGACGTACCAGAAAGCTCAAGTTATCCCGCCTCTTCTGTTTTTGGGGTCCCAGTTGAGTATTATAGTAACTATACAATTCCTCCTCTGTTAACTTAAGGAATGCTTCAACTAATGGGTGGTGAGTTGGTACAAAATCACTTAAATTCTTAAAAGCAAACTTCCTGCTCTGTGCTGATTCTTTCTCAGAATCATTATAAATGAATCTAAGCATTACATTCCTACAAAAAAGTTTTAAGTCCACCATTGTATCAGTCAATTTGCTCTGGCTTTTAGGAATAAAATTCAAACCTTTGTTTAATAAACTGGTATCATCATCTGTTAGAGTAATGTGGGACAAATTATAAATTAACGCTTGTTGTTCCATATTCTCTTTAAAGTCTGATGGGGCATAAAATCCCCTGATAATTTCCTCTTCTGTCTGCCCCTGCTCATGGAGCGAGGTCTGCGAGGACCTTTCTCCATGCGCACTGGCAGAGGAAAAGTCAAATCCAAACTTGAGAGCTTGCTGGAATCAGTCAAAGTAGTAGTTTTCTTAGGTTTAACAACAGGCTCTGATCCTTCTTTTGTAGAAACAGGTCTATTCTTAACCATATGTACTTCAGGATATAAGTTGTTTCTAGTACATGTACTGGGATGTACAATATGAATAACATCCACAGAGTCCTTGCAATTGTCTGTGGTAGTTCCAGCGACAGGTGGTATTTCTTCCAAAATACATGCATCATTACTGATGGTGACCCCCCAGTAGAAACTTGGGCAGAGTCCATCTCCACAGGAGTAATGCTGTTATGTCCATTCAATTCAACACCCACATTCATGTTGTTTGTTACACTATTACTTGTAACATCATTGATAAAATTAAAGTGTGTAGATTCCTTTACTTTCCTAGGAGGCATGGGGGTAGAAGGATCCCTATGCATCTGAGACGTTGTAGAGGAATCCTGCCCTGTTCTGGGCCATAAGAATACATTGCCCAATTTAAAATCATTAATATCCCTGGTGGCCTTGTGTTTTTTTCTGCTGTAAAAGTTTTCTTTCATATGCTAGCACACAATCTGGCAAGTTCTCAAACAATGGTGCAACCACCTTATCTGAAAAGTTACTAAACAGCTCCTGCTGTTTGCGCTTGATATTATCTGTTAATCTAACCTCCTCAGGGAGGAAAAAGTCAATTAGTAGTTGCAAATACTTGCGACTCACCTCAATGTTCAGGCGTTGCCATTTCGCGAGTAAATCTGGATGTTCCTTGCCTTGATTTGGCATATTAAGAACCCTTAAACCTCACGGAATAATATGTTGTTTGAGGCAGAACTGGAAGTGTATCTGCTATGTTTGTAAGCGTTTGAGCCTCATGAAATCCTTCTCCATGCTATCCAAAACTGCATGTAGTCTTTCCGAATTCGGGGTCGGCGTCATAACATCATCGGAGGTCGATGTAGACTCAAAAAACAGAGATGCACTGACAGTTTCTTTTAAATACTGTTGGAAGTGGGCCTGCAATGCTCCAGTCCCACAGTCTACACTTCTCGGGACATAATCCAGTTCAAGATTCGCCATTACCCAAGAAAAGAGTCTTACTCTTGCTGGCAAGCAGAAAAAATGTACTGAATAAAAAATAATGCAATGCTTTTTCATGGGTTGAATGATAGAGCTTCTATAAAACCTAAGCTGAGACAACGCAGGCACATAAAATGAACTATCATTTATTTGTATATGTTCTTGATTATGTATTTTATCAATATTAACTTATCAGAATATTTATATGTTTTTAGTTCACTATGCAAGTTTTATATATTTTTGTCTTACTTTACATTAACATGTTTATATATGGGAGAGTTCTTTAAATTCTCCAGCATTGCTTTTAATTGTTTAAATTGTTTTAATTGATTAATTGAGCTGCTTATATAAGGGGAGGTCTACTGTGACTTTTATACAAGGATCTGAAGAAGCTGTAATGGTGAAAGCTCATCCATTATGTTATAAGTGCACATTCCTGGAATTAAATTTGGAGTTTTGTTTTTACTTCTGCTGTACTCCGCTTCCTTTGTGACTTACATTATATCTACCTCACGGAACTACAGTGTTTGCTTGCTGAGCAGTGGATTTTACTTTACTTTATGACTATTGCCTTTGTTTTAGTTTCATTAATTTTGTATCCTGAAAAGATATGAGACTGTCTCAAAATGTTCCACAACACTAATGTCCTTTTCTTTTTTTGTCAGGTATAAAATAATATCATCTACAAATAGAGCTAGCTTTTTTTTTGAAAACAACTTTATTGAATTTTCAATAAAAGAACTAAATACAAAAGAGGTTCAAGTATATTCAATACAAAAGTTAAACAATTTATAACTAACAAAGGAACATAACTATTTACAATGACGCTCACATGTATATCAAATTTTAATAAATATGTTTTTCACAGTTAATATTTTTCTAGCAAATCAAATAATTTTTCCACAAACTTATTTTGTTTATGTTTTATTTGTTCTTGACTTGATAGTCAATAGCTCTAGATGGCAGACTTCAGTGATAAGTATTTTAAATTCTCGAAATGATGGAGGAGAATCAGATTTCCAATTGATTGTTATTATTTTCCTTGCTACAGACAGTACTGTCCATATTATTGGATATTTCATTTTATTAACACTTTGATGCATTGGAGTGTTAAATAATATTAAAGACTTGGTTAACATAAAGTTATCTGTAAACAAGCCTTGTAAGAAACAATTTATATCTTCCCAATATTTTGTTAATAGTATGCAATCATAGAACATATGTGACCAGTCAGCTTTCAATATCTTTTTACATCTCCAACACATGTTTATGTTCTTGTTGAATTTATTAATGATATGTGGTGTAATGAAGGATCTATGCATACATTTCCAAGTATAAATTCTCCACTTTAAAGAAGATGTAGTTTTATAAGTTGATTCTAAAATATTAAGTTTATCTAGATCATTGGGAAGATGAGAATTAATTGTATTAAAGTAGTCCCAATATTTACGAGGATGTTGATTTGTTTCATCTCTTAATATTTTACAAATATGTGATAATGTAATATTAGCAATATTTGCATTTTGAGTGCTTGTAATTAGAAATGATATTATTTTTGGTATAGATTGTATTAAATCTTGGGGCATTAAGTCTAAAGCATTTGATAAATGTTGTCTACATTCTTGTAAATTTAACCAATATATGTTTTCTATTTTAAATTCATTTTTCAGGTCCTCTAAAGACTTAATTATGTCCTTTCTCATTAGTTGAGACCAATAAATTAAACCTCTCTCTTTGAAAATTAACATTTTTGTGAGATCTGTTGAGAGTATAAGGCCTTGAGTGAAGGATATTGGATAAAGAAGAAAGAACCAAACTTTATAATTTGTAAACTTAAAGATATAATTTCTAAATGTCTTAAAAAGAGTTAGCATATAGTTTGATTTATATAATTTAACTGATTGTGTTATAAAAAATATTTTATCATCCATAGGATAGCGTTCTTTATTATTAATGTTTTTGATTATTTAGTGAGATAGTAGAATCCCAACATAATAAAGTTAAGTATAATTTCCATTTAGAAGAACAGTTCTTGTTAATTAAGAGGGAAATAGTTTTAATAATTGAGGACATTGTATATAATTCCAAATTTGGAAAACGTATACCTCCTTTTGTCCAATCATACATGTGGTAATCTAAAGCAATTCTAGGCTTATTAGGATACCAAAATAATTTAATCATTAATGCATTGAATTTTTTGATTATAATTTTGGAAGGAAATAAAGACAACAGTTGAATTATGTAAAGTATTTTAGTGAGGATAATCATTTTGATGATTGACAGTCTTTCTTCCATAGTAAATAATGGTCTATTCCATTTATTTATTAAATCTTCTAGTTAGACAGTTAGTATAGTTTACTTGAGCAATATCTTTGATATTATTTGTAATTACTATTCCTAAATATGTTATTTGATTGTTCTGAGGGATATATATTTTTTTGTATTTCTGAGGAATTGTAATTCCTTCTATATTACCAAGAAGTATCTTGGTTTTATTATTGTTAAAAGTTAGACCTGCTATTTTTTGAAACTTCATAATATTGTCAAATACTGCTGGGATAGATTTATTATTTTCTTTCAAAGTTATTAAAATGTCATCAGCAGATAATTGTAGTTTAGAAGAAGTAGTAAAATTCAACTTGAAACCTTCAATTCTTTCATCATCCCTTATTAAGTTGGCCCATGGTTCCATAACTGGCAGAAAAAAGACAGAAAATCCACCCAAGGATGGCCAATCAATGAAATCCACAAGTGTTCCAATTAAAATGTAGTCCTTTAATATGAATAAAACTTCGACTTGAAAATAAAATGAAAAATAAAAAAAGCTCAAAACTGTCCCTTTAAGATATCCGATAAGTGAAGTTTTATTCATATTAAAGGACTACATTTTAATTGGAATACATGTGGATTTCGTTGATTGGCCATCCTTGGGTGGATTTTCTGTCTTTTTTCTGCCAATATTGACTTTTTTTGTGACAGACCACCTTTAGCGTTTGGGAGTTATTTATTTATTTGCAAATGGTTCCATAACTAGTGTAAATAATAGTGGTGACAAGGGACATCCTTGTTTAGTTCCCTTTATAATAGGTATTTTCTCAGAAATGGTAGTACCAATTTTAATATGTTTGACTATCTTTATATAAATTGAATATAAGGTTTGTAAAATTATTCGAGAAATTCACCTCTTCTAAGAGGATGAATAGGTAGTCCCAATTAACTGAATCAAAGGCACAGTTTATGTCTAAGCTTATTAGGGTTAAGTTTCTATTTAGTGTTTTTGCAGCATCTATCAAAGTAATTGTTCTTTTAATGTTATCATAAGTATTTCTGTTAACTATAAAACCAGTTTGGTCTTCATTAACTAGGGATGGTAAAAAATTCTTAATCCTTTCCGCATATATGGATATGAACATTTTGTAGTCAACATTTAATAAAGAGATTGGTCTATATGAAGAACATTTGGTGGGGTCTTTATTTGTTTTAATTATTGGGGTAATAAAAGTATATTTCCATGATGGGGGAATAATTGTGTTATTTTGGGATCAATTAAAAACTTTGTGTAATATGTTTAGTGCTGATTTTGGAAGAATCTTATATATTTCTGGCATAATACCATAATTTTCGGGTGCTTTGATTTAAGTTTTATTTGATTTTGTACATCTTTAAAATATATTGGCTTATCTATATTAATAGATTGTTTATGTGATATTCTATTTTTAATGTATTTAGATATGAAAAATCTTTGAATTCAGATAAGATATTTTGTAGTTCTGAAACTAGTTTTTGCTTTTTTGGAGAATAAATCTCTTTGATATGATTGAATTTTTTAAGTATTTTGGTTTTGTTTGCTAAGATATTTAGAGATCTAGGATTAGTTGAAAAGTTTATAAATTTAAATTTCTCTATGTTAATCATTGTTTTGTGATTTAAAATCTCCAAATATTTATTATTTAGTTTATTTCTTTTTCTTTATTTTTTCCTTCATTATTTCTCTCAGTGTTAAGTTTTAACTTGTCCAGTTTACACTGTATGTCTAATAAATCTTTATCCCAGGATTTTCTTTTATTATTGTACCATGTAAGTACTCTTCCATATACATATGCTTTTAAAGCATCCCATATGTATATTTCTGAAGTTTCTCCAGTATTATTTAGAGTAATAAAGTATTGTATCTCGAATAATAGAAAATCCTTAAATTCTTTCATTTTTGTTATATAAACTTGTATCCTTCTGATTGTAATATTCTGTTTTTTTTTAGTTAATAGTTCAAAGGGTAATCAAGTTGTGATCAGATATGGGACATGAGATTACTTTTACTTTTACAAGATCATCTGTTAACTCATTTGAGATCAAAACTCTGTCAATTCTTGAATTTGTTTTGTGTCTATAAGAATAATTGGTAAATGGGAGTGAGTCTGGTTCTGCAAACATATTTATGTCCTTTAATAAAAATAAATCTGCAAAGTCTTTTAATAATTTTGCAGAGGTGGAAATTTTCCTTGTAACTGTAGTGTTAGTATCTGTATAATTCAAAATACAATTAAAATCACCTGCAATTACAATGCTATCTTTAGCTAAGCTTACAATCTTGTTTAAATGCTGTTTTACTATATTTGATCCTATACCTGGTATCCCATCTATGTTTATTAGAGTATTTATTTTCTTATATAATTCTACTGTGACTGAACAAAACATCCCTTTATTGTCTTTGTATACTTCCAATATTTTAGGTACAGGAAGGGAATTACTCCATAAAATAGCTACCCCTCTTTTTTTCATTATGTTCTGAGCTAGCTAGAATTGAAAAATGTTTAGAGTTTAAATTATCAATATCTGAAAATACCAAGTGTGTTTCCTGTAAAAAGACAATGTGTGATTTATGTGTTTTAATGTATTTGTTTAAACCTCTTATTTTGCAGGGATTATTTAGACCATTGATATTAATTGAAATGCCTTTTAAAAGAAACATTTGTATTTATGTTTGTTGTGTACATAGTTATTCAGTGATTTGTCATCTTGTTGATAATAAATGCTAGAAAACTTTAGTAATAAATCAATATTATACTGTGAGATATTACAACATGTTATTGTGAACATCAGAAAAGATTGTATCAAATCATTAAAACATAACTTTAATATAACATAACTAACCCTCCCCATTCTGGAGTTGAAAACCCCTAATTTGAGTAGCATAACCACTCAAATTATCGTCCTTTCCAATAGCAACAGTACTCAAGCTACTGTCAATCTTTACTTGTAACTAGGAATACTATAATTACTAAAATAAAAAGCTCATCACTTTATATAGCTGAAGTTTTAAACCATATTGTTATAACATACTGCAAGTGTAATACATTCTATGTAACTTATCCATAAAGATTTAAGCTAATTATAAGATTGTTTTTCATAGGTAATAACTATAAAATAATGAAAAGAAAACCAAATCTAATAGTATACTTCAAAGAAGAATGATATCGGCCTGTAAAATGACTCTTTTATAATGTTAAATGGTAGTCTATATGATGTATTTGCCATTAAAATCATGTATTGTTTAAACAATTCCCCTATTAATGATATTAGATTAGGTACAGACTATCTAGGCTTATGAATATATATATATATATATATATATATATATATATATATATATATATATATATATATATATATATATATAAATAAAACACAACAGATAAATTCTTTACTCTGTATATTAACTTATTTTCATTATATACACTTCTACAATGGATATATTGTTATTTCAATATGCAAGAAAAAATGTTAACTAAAGATCACTTAGAAGTATATATATTGTGACACCATTGCATCTCAATAGAAAATTTATGTAATAAGTTCACTAGGTGCCAATTTCTACTAACAGAGTGTAAGGAGGTTAATTGCCTTTGCTGTCTACCATCTAATAGTAAAAATATTTACAATTTTGTTTTTCATACTACATGTAAGAGAAAAATACAGCTATAACTGGAGGTGCATGCAGTAATCTAACTAAATGTGTATTCAACATGAGGTCAACATTTTTTACAAAATTTGTATTGTGTTACAATGTCAGTGTGGTTATTGCTTGTACAATGCAGTAATAATATTATATACACATGTACATGTCAAAATGTTGATAAAAAGTGTCTCTTTTCATTTAAATCTTTCTTTTTTTTCCTCCCCTTTCCTTTTTTTAAACAATTTTCATTTAACACAGTGTATAGTTATAAATGTACATGTACATACAAACATATATAGATACCCCCATATGATTACATATACATAGATACATAAATACATACACACACACATATATATATATATATATATGCACACACAACCACTCATACATACACATACATATTTTCTTTATCCTTTCTTACTATTAGTTGTAGCAAAAATAAGAATAAAAGTTGAAATAATAATGTTTTGAATGTTTGTGGAGTGCTTTAAAGTACTTTAAAACCTCATCGTGGGTAAACCGCATTTTAACATTCCATTTTGTCTGTGCGACGTTCCCATGGGTTCAAAGATCAGATATTTGGTCGCACAGACTTGAGTGATGTCATCCAGCTGCTTCGTGCTCTATTGAGGAAAAGTTTCTGCTCGAGCCAACTTCTTGGTGATGAAAGAAAGAAAAAAAAAAAAGATTGTTCTTGAAATAAGCGGAAACTGTAAGTGTGTTTTCCTTTGGAATCACTTCTTGAGAGATGAGCATGAGACAAACTGTTTCGCATTATGATTGCAATACTATTAGTTATGTGTTTCAAATTACAAACCCATAAATGTACAGTTCAAAAGCTTTTCTAAAAAAATCGAGGCTGTCGTAAGCCCCACTGTTCATGATCTGAGAAAATTGCAGATCAGCTGCACTTTTAAACCCATAAAACACATCATGAAGTTAAAGTACAGTGCAGCCTAAGCAACATCAAGACCATCCTGCCATATTTCTTGTTCTGAAATAACACAAGGCCAATAATCCAGGTTTCATATCTTCTTATAAGCTGTCATTTTAAATGTTATTCTCAGTGTTGCTCCCTTCAATTAACCTCATTTTATATTATAGTTGCATCCAATTTATCTAGTTAATATATTAGATCATAAGTATCCCAATAGAGCAAATTATTATGTAACATTACTACTACACACAATACGCAATAGAGACACTATTAGAAAGAGAGAGAGAAAGAAAGAAAAGAATAAAGAAGAAAGAGAAAGAAGAAAAAATACTTAGATTATATTCTATTTTGGAACCATATATGACTAAACAATTATAAACATAACTATAATAAAGAAATGGTATTATATGCATATACATGACTTACTGACACAGACAAAGACAGATATACTAAAATAACATAGTATTTAAAGTTGTGCACTTACATGGGCATGAAGACATTGTTTTATTCATAAGTCACTAGATTTATATTTAGAGTTTCTAGTTGAAAAGAAAAATATTATTTTTTGAACTTTTTCTTCTTTTCCAATGTTTTCCAACTGTCATTTTCTGCTAATCTTTTAAGGCTTGCACTTGCCCAATCCATTTCTTCTAATTTTTCAATAATGTTATTAGATTTTATGAAAGTAAGGGCAGTATCCAGTTCTTCAAATGTTTTGATGCCATCTTGCAAGAAGATTTTAAGTGTAGCAGGGAACAGTAGATGAGTTTTTATTTGTGCTTTTTTTAAGTTCCTTAATTAATGGTAAGAATTGTTTTCTTTTTGTTATTACTAGTGGAGAATAGTCATTGTCAAAATGGATGATGTTTTGATTTAATTTAATTGGAGCTTTTGCCCAGGCTGTTTTAAGAACTAGTTCTTTGTCATATGTTGATAAAAACCTCACTATTACTGATTTAGATGAATTATTCTTACTTGTTTTAGATGTAGTCAATGATCTGTGAGCCCTCTCAATGCCATATGACAAGGATTCTGGCAGGTCTAAGATTTCTTGTATCCAAGATGTCAGAAATTTGAGTAGATTATTGCCTTCTATATTATCAGGTAAGCCAAATATTCTGATATTATTCCTGCGAGACCGGTTCTCCAGATCATCCACTTTAGATTGTAAAAATGTATTTTGCTTCAATAAGTGCTCTATATTTGTTTCTTCTTTATGTACTCTGCTGTCAATGTCATTAAGTGCTAGTTCAAAACCTGACATTTGAGTTTTTTGTATTTGAAGGTCTTCATGAATCTTTTCTATTTGTTTGGTACAGTCTTTTTTAAATATATCCAGTTTTAGATCCATTTTATCCAGTTTGGTAGACAGATCCTGTACGTTAGTTACCAATGATTGTAAATCCTTTCTGAGAGAAGTTTCTTCGTGTGCTGATTTTGAAGTAGCCATTCCACTGCTGATGAGGAGATAATAAATCCAAAGTATTTTTGACAGGAAAATCACTGGATTTCTTCAAAATTTTTATATGAGGTCGTAGATCTCTATAAGAAGATTTAGTTAATGAAGAAATTAACCTTCTCAAATAACTTTTAGCCAATAATTCCTGTCATACAAATATTTTATAGACAGGGCTGAGTAGAACTGCTGCTATACTGGGCACATCTTGGCCACGGCCCCCCAGCTAGCTTTTCTTGACTACCATACCAATTATATCCTTGAATTTCAGAGTCCCTTACTTTCATTGCCAGTGGTTCTAAATGTAATGCAAATAACAAAGGGGAAAAATGACAACCCTTCCTGGTTCCTCTGTTCAAGCAAAAAATATCAGAGAGGACCACACCCACTTCAATTTTTGCCTCCAATCCCTCATACATCCTCCTAATCAACCTTATAATTTTATCAGGGAATCCAAATCCTTCCATTGCCTGGCTCATAAAGTCCCAGCTTACTCTGTCAAATGCTTTCTCTGCATCAAGACCAACCAACAACAGTGGTATTTTCTTCCATTCCACTTCCCTCTGAATCATCAATATTAATGTTGCCGGTACTTACATATTATCGCAACCACATTCCAACTGTATTTTCACAGTCCTGTCTTATCATGAACACTTAATTTTCTGGTCCATGTATTATTGCAACCACATTAAACAGCATTTTCACAGTCCAGTCTTATCCTAAACAGTTACTTTTCTGCACCAAATACTTTGAAATGTATATTATTAAACATGTCTGTCAAAATATTACAAGGAAAACTGTGAGACAGTATGTCATTAAAATGCTTCTTCTACAGATATCTCAAGCAGAGTCCAAGTGTGTGTTCACAGTGCGGTTTGCTCAGGAGCACTAGTACATTATGTGGTCCAAAAAGATTGGCATGTATATTATTATATAAATATAAAACAAACATTAAAAGAAAAACCGTGAAATGGTGTCGTGTTACAATGCCTCTTGTACGGGTGTAGGGGGGGCATGTCCATGAGGAACCACAGCCGTAATGGTCATGCTGAATGCATTCATGCCTGGCAGAGATATACACTAGGGGTGCTTCCTGAAAGGGGGTGGCATGGCTGCAGGGGTGTCTGTTATATATCTGCACTTAAAAATCAAGGGATGGTTTATAAAAATGAATGTAGTTAACTTGTAAAGGGAACCGAACAACATTTTTTGTACCGATATGTATTCAGTGAATAGCACAACTTTAATGCAAAAGCACAGATCCTTGAGAAGTATGACAACCGGTCCTTGGTTTACTTTTCCATGAAAAACAACTACTTTGTCACATGTATATGTGAAGTTCTTTTCAAAATGTGGGTGAACTGTATATAACATATGGAGGTGAGAAAGGGTTTTCACTGAGCACGGAATGTGGTTGCGATAATACGCAAGTACCATATTGTCAAATGATTGCCTCCCTCCACAAAACCACACTGATCCATATCTATTAATTTTGGCATCACTTTTAGGCATTCTTATAGCCATTTTAGTCATAAACACTTTATAATCATGGTTTAGTATTGAAATGGGCCTGTATGAAACTGGATCTGATGGATCTTTACCCTCTTTAGATATTAAAGCTACTCAGCTTTCTGCCAGGATGCTGGTAATTCTTTGGCTCTTTAAATACTGTTAAATAAAACCTTCCAGATCTTTATTACTTTTTCACTCTTAGCTTTCAAACTTCCACAGGAATACTACCTCCTCCGGGGGGCTTTCCTGTAGACTGGTTATACATCCCCATTTTATCTCATTCCCTACTATCCTAACTGTTAGTAATTGAGCCTCATCTACCTCTAACCTTGGCATATTTAATTCTTCCATAAGCATTTCATGTGTACCTTTTCTTGATTCCATATTTCTCTGCTTTATACAAACTTTCACAGAATTTCTGTAATATTTTTAATACCTCCACAGGATCTCGTAACCTTTCTTGTTACAGGTTTTCTAAGCTTGGCGACAGCCCTTTCTGCTTTCTGTTGCCTAAGTCTTTGTGCTAAAAAGTACCATTGTGTACACTTAACATAAATGTAGATGTTCAAGTGTATTCACTGTTACATTCATCACTCGTGGGGTTATCCCTGCTGGGTAGCCCTCGGCCGGCCCGAGTACCAGAGTAAATGTTTCCCTCCTGCGTTGGCTGTTTTGTGAGTGTGGCTGACGTCAGATGTCAGGCTTTAAAGGGAGACAGCCGACACCATTATATCAGTTTTTCTTGCCCCCAAAGGTATTTGAGCCCCAGAGAAGATATATACAACAGTTAAGAAAAAGGGGGTAGGTGGGAGGGAAACAGGACTGCAACAGTGAATAGACTCGAACATCTACATTTATGGTTAAGTGTACACAACTATACTATGTTCTTCATGTTTCACTGTTGTAGTCATCACTTGTGGGAAGATTCCCAAAGCAGATGAAGTGGGTGGAGGAAGGTTGCACAATTATGGGAATGCTAGCATTCTCTGCAGGACTGCAGATGCAAATACTGCCCTGGTTTTGGAGAAAGTAGCCAGCTGGAAGTGCTTGGTGAAAGTGTGGATGGATGTCCAAGTAGCAGCTTCTAGAATTTCCTTGGCAGGAATCCCCCTCAGAAAGGCTGTGGAGGTAGAGGCTGCTCTTGTGGAATGGGATCCGACAGTTTTGGGAGGACTCTTTCCATGGAAGGTATAGCAAAAATGTATACAATGAGAGATCCATTTGGAAATGGTCTGCTTGGTAATGAATTTCCCCTCTGCCCCAGGGGCAAATGAAACCAGGAGTTGGTCAGTTTTCCTGATTGATTTGGTCCTGTCAAGGTAAAATCTCAACTGTCTGTGCACATCCAAGGTATGCAGAATTACCTCCCCTCTATTTGTTGGTTTAGGAAAGAAGGTAGGTAGGTAGGTGTATGGCCTGGTTGAGGGTTACATCAGAGATCACCTAGGGGGTTGGTTTTTAGAGAGACCCTGTCCACATGGGAGATGATGAAGGGCTCAGTGGTCATAAGAGCCTGGAGCTCAGATACCCTCCTAGCAGAAGTGATGGTTAGCAAAAGGGCAGTCTTCCAAAATAGATATTTGAGGTCTGCTGAGGAAGCTGGCTTGAAAGGGGGGAGAGTCAGCCTTTCCAGGACAAAGTCTAGATCCCAAGCTGGTGCAGGGGGCCTTCTTGGTGGCCTGATGTGAGCCATACCTCTGAGAAACTGCTTCAAGAGGTGTTGGGAGAATAAAGGCTGATCCACCTGGACATAGGCTTAAATAGCTGAAGCATGAGTCTTGATAGAGGAGTAAGACAAACCCTTATGGGGAAGCTCTGCCAGGTAGTGCAGAACCAGGGGTAAAGAGGCTTTGGTGCTGGAGGCGTTCCTAGTGGAGCACCAGCAGGTGAATCTCTTCCATTTAGAGGAATAAGATTTTCTGGTGCTGGGTCTGCGAGCCGCCTTAATAATGTCTAACACTTGACTGCTGAGGGATAACTGTCTTTGGGGAATCAGCCATGCTGTTAACTTGAGTGTGACAAAGCCTGGATGCAGGAGCTTCCCTTCCTGTTGTGTGAAAAGGTCTGCGGTGGAAGGCAGGGTAAAGGGAGGGTGCATGCTCATGCTGCGGAGCATGGTGTACCAGTGCTGCCTTGGCCAATCTAGAGCAATCAGGACAGCCCTTGGTCCTTCTTCTCTGAGCTTGAGTAGAACACTGGGTATCAGAGGAAGTGGAGGAAAGGCATACACAAACAGGCTGCCCCAGTGGAAGGAGAGGGCATCCATCCTCCAGGCTTCTGGAGGAAACTGTCTTGAGCAGAACTTGGCCAGTTGAGTGTTCTGGTGGCTTGCGAAAAGGTCTATGTCTGGCTTGCCCCAGATGCGAGTGATCTGTATGAAGGTCTCCCTGTGCAACTGCCACTTGTGGGGGTCCATGATCTGTCTGCTTAAGTGATCTGCCAGGCTGTTTTGCTTCCCTGGGAGGTATTGAACTAAGAGATGTAGTCCTAGATTTCCATGGCATGATCCTGACTGCCAGATTTCCATGGCAAGGCAACATAGGGGGTAGGAATGAGTGCATCCCTGTTTGTTGATGTATCACATGACAGTGGTGTTGTCTGTCCTGATTAGGAGTACCCCTGGTGACACATGCTCTTGAAAGGTTAAGATAGATCTGTGCACTGCTAGCATTTCTTTCAAATTGATGTGTGGACCTATAACTTCCTGTTCAAAAAAGGCTGGATTTGCAGAGTTCCACTGTGGGCTCCCCAGGCAATGTCTGAGGCATCCATGGTCAATGTCTGCTTGTATGGGCAAAGGACAAAAGGAAGTCCCTTGTTTAGGGAGCAAGCCTGGGCCCACCAGAGGAGTTCATTCTTTAAGCAAGGAATTAGTGGTAGTTGGTGCACCAGAGACTGGGAGTGTTGGCATCAGAGGTTCCTTAGGTACCACTGCAGTTTTCACATGTGCAGTCTGGCAAGGGGTACCAGCAGGATGCAGGAGGCCATGTATCTCAGGGCTTGTAATATTTGCCTGACTGTGAGGTGGGTCTTTTGTGCCAGCTGGTGGATGTAGGACTGCAGAAAGGTCTGCTTCTGGGGGGGGGGGCATTTGCTTGGATGTGTCTAGCAGAGTTTCCAGGAAGGTAATCCTCCGTGTGGGTAGCAGCTGGGATTTTTCCATGTTTCTGGTGAACCCCAGTGAGGTCAGTATGGTCTGCACAAAGAAGAGGTCCTGTAGGAGCCTTTCCTTGGTTTCCACCTGAATGAGGCAGTCATCTAGATAGGTGTATATGTGTATAGTTCTCTGTCTGTAGTAAGCAATGACTGGAGCCAAACACTTTGTAAAAACACTGGGAGCACTGGATAAGCCAATGGGCAGTGCAGAGAACTGAAGTATTGGGACCCTGCTCTGAACCTTAGGAAACTTCTGCAGGACTCTATGATAGGAATATGCAAGCAGGCATCCTTCAGGTCTAGGGTCACTAGCCAGGCTTGTGGTAGGAGCATAGGCAGTAGTTTTTGTAGTGTCAACATTTTGACTTTTGGAACCAGAAGGGACAGATTCAGGGTAGAGAGGTCTAGAATAGGGTGCTATGTGCTCTATTTTTTGGGAACCAGGAACAGCCTTGAGTAAAATCCTTTCCCAGTCTATTCCTTGGGCATGGGTTCTACAGCACCCTGGGCGTAAAGTTTTTGGATCTGGCGAATAGCTTCTGCTGTCTGGTTTGCAGGTACATCTGGGCAACCTGATCTCCTTGGTTTTTCTTTGAAATATAATCTGTACCCTCTGGTATCAATCTTCAGGACCCATAGATCTGAGGTGATGGCCTGCCAATTTTCTAGGAAGAGAGAAAGCCTTCCTCATAGCTTGTCTGGAGACATGGGGGCAAAGGGAAGGGAGTCATTGTGATTCTCTGGTGAAGAAAGTGGGCTTAGAACTCCCCTGTCTTGGAGGGGCTGTGGACCACTGCCTAGTTCTTTATTGGCTGTGTGCCTGCAGCCTAGGGGTTCTGTCTCTGTGTACCTTTCTCTGTATTGGCTTAGCCTGAGAGGGAAAGGACCAGAGCTTGGTAGGGAAGTTTCTGCTGAACCTGGGATGCTGTACCTGCAAAAAGTCCTTGACAGTCTGCATGTATTTGGCTTTGTCCTCCATTTTTTTGATGACCTCCCTGGTCTCGGGGCCAAACAACTGCTCTTTATCCAGGCATCTAAAAGTTTGGATTTTACCTGGTCAGGCAAAGGTTGCTCCCTTAACCAGGCATGCCTTCTGATAACTGATCCTGTAGCTGCAGCCCTCATAGAGGCTTCCAAGGCATCATAACCACAATGTAAAGAATGCTTTGCTACCTGAGAGCTAGACTGCATGAGGTCTGTTAATTCTCTTGTAGTGTTACTGTCAGGCAAGGCAGACATTTTCTGTTTAATGAGTTTGAGCACATTCTGCTGGAATTTGATCATATGAAATTGACAGTTTAATGCCCTAACAGCTAAAGTGGCTGAGGTGTAAACTGTTTTACCCATCCTGTCTAGAGCTCTGCTTTCTTTGTCAGTTGAGATGGGGTTTTTTGAAGAGCTTGCTCTATCTCCCTTAGGGCCCTGAGTAATTACTTCAGGGTCTGCAGTAGGGATTTTAAATAAATAAGTATTTGTGAGAGTCTTGCACCCTGTAGTATATATCAGCTTTCCTGGGTGCAGGAGGGAGAGAATCTGGAGATAGGGCTGATTCTAGAAAACCACCCTCTACTACATCCAGGATAGGAGGACTGGCCAGAGGATTATGCTGAGGCAGATCTAGAAATTCTCTGAATTTCTTTTTAGACTGGGGGTAGTCTGGGCCTCTCACTGAAAATGTTCTTTGAGAGTGTTTAGAGTTTCCCTAAAAGAAAGGTCCTCAGCGGGAGAGGTAGTGGGAATGGGGTCATCAGCTTCAGAGTCCTCGAATGCTGCTAAGGGCTGGTCTTCCATGTCTGACTCCTCCAGATCTGAATCCACTGATTCCTCATCTGTGAGGAACTCTGGGGGGGGGGGGTCTCTTTTTCTTTTGGCTGGTGTGGGAGGGGGAGGTTGGCTACCCCTGATCAGAGTCATCAGGTCCTCTGCCATTCTGAGAAGTTGCTGTAATTGAGGGGCTGGCTGGCTAGTAGCAGATCAGTGGTTGGGGCCCTGTGGAGGGTTCTTTTTGGGGGTAGATTTTGGCTTTGGCCTAGCTGGATCAGTAGCTTTATACAGAGTTAATTTGATCGGCAGCATTGTTGTGGTCTAATCCTGACTTCGGATGGCCTGCAAAGCGGCTCCAGACCCAACCGCGTGAGGAACAAACAACATCTCAGCGAGGAGGTTGATCCAGTGGTGTACCAGACTCTGAATGGGTCTTGGTAGAGGCCTGCAGCGATCATCGGCTGTCATCAGAGGCTGCGAACATGCCTCACTGAGTTCAGCTGTAACCTTGCTTTGGGAAAGGGTGGACGGTAATCCGGGGTTGTCAGAGGACATAACTTTTGGAGGCCTATTCTTGTCTTTGTCTTTTTTCTTCCTAGGAAAAGTCAGTAACTGCCTGAGAGACCGATGCCATTTTGTGTTGTTGGAAAGACTGACTAAAATGCCTCATTACAATATCAGCTCTTCTTTTTATAGTACAAGCATTAAAGAGGACACAGAGCCGACACACTGGAATGTCATGGTCTGGGCTTAAACAGGTGATGCAGAGAGAATGGAAGTCTCAGTGTGGGATCTGCTTTCCACAACTGAGACCGTTATTAACTTTCTCTGACATCGGTTTAAGGCAAGAAAAGATTCCAACAGGGTACTTAGCTTTAGACAGTTGTCTTCACTCTGGCAACGGCTGACTGACACACTCACAAAACTGCTTCTGTTTCAGGCTGGACGGCAAGAAAGACTGATGTAATGGTATCAGCTGTCTCCCTTTATAGCCCTGACAACCTGACATTAGCCACACTCACAGAACAGCTGATGCAAGAGGGAAACCTTTACTCTGGTACTCGGGCCGGCGGAGGGCTACCAAGTGGGGATAACCCCACAAATGTGACTGCAACAGTGAAACATGAACATCTTTCTTGAGTTATTATAAAAAACAGTTCCTTAACAGCAATCTTTCTAAGCTCATGTATATAAGAGGTAATCTCTTATTTTCTGTTTAGCATTCTGCAGTTGCTCCTCTTCTTCTTCTGTGAGATTCGCCCTATTCTGCAATAGTCCCCTCTAAATAATTACTGTTACTTCTTAACTATATCTCCCTTTCTTTTAATTCTACCCTGTTTTTAAACTCCACTTTAATTTTATCCCACTCCCTAACTATATTTTCAGAAATTTCTGTCTTCTCTAATAGCTCCTGAATAAATTTTCATTACCCATTCCTTAAAGTCCTCTTTTTTCAACAGTTAGGGGTTAAAGTGCCAGTGTTTCATTTTTTATTTCATCACCCTGTGTTTTTATTTTAGTTATTATTGGTGTATGATCTGAAATAGTTATTGGGTACATATCAAGACCTTCAATTAAATGCATAAGTTCCTCTGGAATATAAATTCTGTCTAGCCTAGCCCAGTTTTTGTGTCTTGGGGGGGTAATATAAATTCACTCCAAACTCATAGTACTGAATTCACATTTTCCATGCCAAATATTTTCATACATTTCTGCAAAAGCTTACCCTCCGTTGTTATACTTTCCTTTCTGGGCCCCCCCAGACACATCTTCAGTGCTGCAAATCAAATTCAAGCCCCCATCCATAAGTAATATTCCTTACTGAAAGCTGATAAATAGCTCCATTATTGCAGCTTTTGGTGAAATATAAATACATGCCAATTTAATCCTCTTCCCTTGCCAGTAGCCCCTTAGTACTACAAATATGTTCTTTTAACCAGACTTTTCTTCTTTTTTACATTGCAATGCCAACATTTCCTAAAACTGAACAAGGAGAAAAAACAGAAGGGAAAAATAAATAAGAAAAAAACAGGAGCACCTGTTTACAATAGTATTCCCATTACACTAAAAACTGAGAAAACTTTACTTTAAAGCATGCCAAGAAAATCATACATTATAAAAATAGTACTATCAAGAAAAAAATGTTATAGTTACAGTTAGCTTTCTCCCTCATCTCCCCCCCAACTATTTTTCTGAACATTAATGACATGAAGTAGGGCATATAGTTTAGAGTCCCCTGCAAGTCCAACTAGTCCAAAAAAGTCCAATATTTCCAGATTTTCTTGTTCTGTCATATTTCACAAATATAATTATTGCTTTGTAATCCCACATTTGTCAATTTCCAAGTTACTGGTTTTATTCCTGTTCATCTCCATCTCCCAAATCCTGTCTCGGTTTCATTCCCAATGTACTCTCGATTCTACTAGTCAACTCTCATGTCCCCTTCCTTCTCTCCAGTATTTTCTGTTGAAATGTTGGAAAAGGTTTCACTGGCACAGTCTCTCTCTCTCTCTCGTCTTTATTAACAGAACAAGAAGCAGAATCTCTTTCTGTTTCACAGCTCACTTTTTGATGGACAAACTTTTGTACTGCCTCTTAGCATGTACTTTATCAAAAAATTATTTTGTCCTTCCAAAGAAGAATATTTTCAAGATAGCAGGGTGCAGCAGTACGAATCTTATGCCTACTTCTCAACCTTCCCTGAATAGTGGAATACATTTACTCCTCTTTTGCCTGGTGTGCAGTGAGTAATCATTCTCCACAAACACTCTGCTGTCTTCCACTTTTAATACTTTATCCATCTGCCACAGTTTTGTCAGAATCAACTTCTTCTGGGGGTAAGATTGCATCTTTACTATTAAAAGTCTAGATTGCGTCCTCATAGCCAGGTTTGGAGCATACACAAGATGTGCCCTTTCAATTAGCAATTCTTGCTGTGGAATACCAGTTCAGTTGCTTATTTATGCTTTCATAAAATTAATACAGTCCGTTCCTTCCTATTTCTCTGGTATAGCAGAAAATCTCAGGTTTTCCCTTCATGCTCTGTCCTCTAATTCTATCATTTTTTGAAACATCTCTTCTTAAACAGTCTCATATTCAGCCAGCCTTTTCTTCATTTTGACCTCCAATTTTTGAAATGTTATCACCTCATCTGAATATCTGTTTAAAGCTTCTTCCATTTTTTTCCAGCCTTTGGTTGTTTGAGTTGATATACTCCATCAGCGTTTCATTTATTTTAAGCAGGGTCTGTGTGCAGTTGTCTTATGCTTTCCTCTAGATTACTGGAAGTTATGTCTGGACCTTGCACTGCTTTTTGCTGAACAGCTGCAGCACTTTTCCGAGTCAGTGTTTTTTGCTCACCTTTTGTAGCCAATTTTCCTTCAGGTCCTCTGTATTTCTGTTTTCTTTTTTTTTCATGGCATCTAGGCAGTGCACGTACTAGCCAGTTACTGAAATTTACCCAGAAATACAAAAGTCCATTGGCCTTCTCTGCTGAATTTCTGTTTTCACATTGGAAGCACTAGAATTAAGCTGTTACTCAATGTGCAGCCATCTTGGAAGCCCCCTCTCTTTCCTGAACATTATCCCAGTTAATTTGCTTGAATTTCCTAACCAACACTTCAAAGAATATTCTTAAACTATTATCCAGGCTAAACTGACATCTGGATGCGTGTGATTGTTTGATATTCTGATAACAAATGGGGCCAGTATACGAGTACAGTATCCAACAGCTTCCAGTACCAGCTTATAAACTTTTTATTTTTTTCTTTCTTAGCTGCCCTAATTGGGAGGGTTTCCTGTTTCCAATGTTTCCTATTAAACATCTTGCCTAGCTCAGCTTTCAAAACCCTCAACAGGTCAGAATGGGGTCAAATCTCCTAATTACCCCACTGAACTTCCAACAAATCTCTGTCAGCTATTACCAGGTCCTTTCCAGAATCATGTCTTTCTATCTTGTTTGGCACTAGTAACTCAGACATCTCCAGTAAAAGTACATTGTCAAGACCTTGTTATACCCTGATAAATCAGGGGCAACCAGCCCTCCCTTTTCCTTAGGCCTTATCACTTTGACCCAGGTTACTCTCGGGAGGAGTCTCCCCAGAAAAGTTCCCTCGTCCTCTTGTTAAGCTGATCTATATGGCTCCCTTCTAGCAGGTATCAGGAAGGCCTGTACTAGAAATAATATTTGAGAGTGCCAATGTAATATTTGTACCCAATGATCATAAAAACTTTCCAGCCCAAGAGCTGGTTTCCTATCTTTGATAGCACCATATCGTACAAAAAGTTTTGGAACTCTTCAAACATTCAGTCAAGCCATATT
Source organism: Protopterus annectens (assembly GCF_019279795.1). Lineage (NCBI taxonomy): Eukaryota > Metazoa > Chordata > Ceratodontiformes > Protopteridae > Protopterus > Protopterus annectens. The sequence goes on from NC_056744.1 coordinate 1,309,233,933, forward strand.
CCTAGATACAGTATCTTATTAAATCTCCACATTGCTGGTTATTTATCTCATATATCCTGGATGTCCTTAATGTTAATATCTAGAGTTAGTGTTTTGTTGATGTTAATCTTATATCCTGATAGTTGGCTAAATTCACCAAAAATATCCCATGGTTCAGGGAGGTCTTTCATCAGTCTTAACATTCCCCGGGATTCATGAAGCTCGGCGCAAGGACAGCGTTAGCCTTGCGCCGCCCGTGCAGCGTAGAGATGGCGCAGCAGCACCACATGCATATTAATGAAGGCACGCTGCCACAATGTCCATGTGCATAGGAAATGTGTGCAAGTGCAGGGGGCGTGTCTAAGCACTGCACTTAGGCGTGAACATGTCAGCTGCAGACGCGCAACCTAAAATTCTGACTAGTACAGCCTGCCTCTATTAGTAATCACTCCTGTCAGTGTCCGTGGATACTGAAATGTATGCAAAGCATACAAGACAGTTTCATGAACACCAAAATAAAAAGTAAACACAAAGGCACGTAGCTGAATACTGAGCCCCGTCCCTCGAACAAATGACATTTAAAACCCCGTGCCCGTATTCCATTGTAGTGTTGATTGTTATACCAAGTGGAAGCAAAATGCAGCGTGTTTGCGCACTGCTGCCCTTTGCTAAGCCTAGCCCAATGGTTAGGGTTACCACCTGTCCCACTTTGTGAGGGACAGTCCCTCTCTGGGCAGTCGTGTCCTTACCACAAATATTAAAAATGGCAAATGTCCCGTGATTGTAGGACATAATTATGTCCCAGATTTTATGTAATAGTTCCATAAAATAGTTATTTCTGTATCTAAAATAGCTAAATGTTACAAGAAACAGAATAAGCAACTAAACCTCTAAAAGAATAAGCTTTCACTTAGGCATAAAAGTAAAG